>NC_034200.2:31746600-31751600 GCF_002021735.2 Oncorhynchus kisutch
AATTCAACTGTATGAGATGAGTGATGCTAGATATGTAAACATCCCACATAAGTGGCATTATTAAAGTGACTAGTGATCATTTATTAAAGTGGCCAATGTATTCAAATCTGTATGTACAGTTGAATTCGGAAGTTTACATGCACCTTTGCCAAATACATTTAAACTTAAACGTTTTTTCACAATTCCTGACATTTAATCCTAGTAAAAAGTCCTGTCTTAGGTCAGTTAGGATCACCACTTTATTTTAAGAATGTGAAGTGTCAGAATAATAGTAGAGAATCATTTATTTCAGCTTTTATTTCTTTCATCACATTCCCAGTGGGTCAGACGTTTACATACACTCAATTAGTATTTGGTAGCATTGCCTTTAAATTGTTCAACTTGGGTCAAACGTTTCGGGTAGCCTTCCACAAGCTTCCCACAATAAGTTGGGTGAATTTTGGCCCATTCCTCCTGACAGAGCTGGTGTAACTGAGTCAGGTTTGTAGGTCTCCTTGCCCGCACACGCTTTTTCAGTTCTGCCCACACATTTTCTATAGGATTGAGGTCATGGCTTTGTGAAGGCCACTCCAATACCTTGACTTTGTTGTCCTTAAGCCATTTTGCCACAACTTTCGAAGTATGCTTGGGGTCATTGTCCATTTGGAAGACCCATTTGACTTCCTGACTGATGTCTTGAGATGTTGCTTCAATATATCCCATAATTTTCCACCCTCATGATGCCCTCTATTTTGTGAAGTGCACCACTCCCTCCTGCAAGAAAGCACCTCCACAACATGATTCTGCCACTCCCGTGCTTCACGGTTGGGATAGTGTTCTTCGGCTTGCAAGCCTCCCCCTTTTTCCTCCAAACATAACAATGGTCATTCTGGCCAAAGAGTTCTATTTTTGTTTCATCAGACCAGAGGACATTTCTCCAAAAAGTACGATCTTTGTCCCCATGTGCAGTTGCAAACCGTAGTCTGGCTTTTTTTATGGCGGTTTTGGAGAAGTGGCTTCTTCCTTGCTGAGTGGCCTTTCAGGTTATGTCGATATAAGAATGGTTTAGTACTGTGGATATAGATACTTTTGTACCTGTTTCCCCCAGCATCTTCACAAGATCCTTTTCTGTTGTTCTGGGATTGATGTGCACTTTTCGCACCAAAGTACGTTCATCTCTAGGAGACAGAACGTGTCTCCTTCCTGAGCGGTATGACAGCTGCGTGGTCCCATGGTGTTTATACTTGCGTACTATTGTTTGTACAGATGAACAAGGTACCTTCAGGTATTTGGAAATTGCTCCCAAGGATGAACCAGACTTGTGGAGGTCAATTGTTTCTGAGGTCTTGGCTGATTTATTTAGATTTTCCCATGATGTCAAATCAAATTTATTTGTCACATACACATGGTTAGCAGATGTTAATGCAAGTGTAGCGAAATGCTTGTGCTTCTAGTTCAGACAATGCAGTAATAACCAACGAGTAATCTAGCCTAACAATTCCAAAACTACTACCTTATACACACAAGTGTAAAGGGATAAAGAATATGTGCATAAAGATATATGAATGAGTGATAATACAGAACGGCATAGGCAAGATGCAGTAGATGGTATCGAGTACAGTATATACATATGAGATGAGTAATGTAGGGTATGTAAACATTATATTAAGTAGCATTGTTTAAAGTGGCTAGTGATATATTTTACATCAATTTCCATCAATTCCCATTATTAAAGTGGCTGGAGTTGAGTCAGTGTGTTGGCAGCAGCCACTCAATGTTAGTGGTGGCTGTTTAACAGTTTGATAGCCTTGAGATAGAAGCTGTTTTTCAGTCTCTCGGTCCCTGCTTTAATGCACCTGTACTGACCTCACCTTCTGGATGATAGCGGGGTGAACAGGCAGTGGCTCGGGTGGTTGTTATCCTTGATGATCTTTATGGCCTTCCTGTGACATGGTGTAGGTGTCCTGGAGGGCAGGTAGTTTGCCCCCGGTGATGCGTTGTGCAGACCTCACTACCCTCTGGAGAGCCTTACGTTTGTGGGCGGAGCAGTTGCCGTACCAGGCGGTGATACAGCCTGACAGGATGCTCTCGATTGTGCATCTGTAGAAGTTTGTAAGTGCTTTTGGTGACAAGCCGAATTTCTTCAGCCTCCTGAGGTTGAAGAGGCCCAGAAACCTGCTCCTTTTACTCTCTGTTCTGAACGTGCTAGACGGCCAGTTCGTATAGTCTTTAGCCATACCCTTATCCTACTTCTCCTCTGTTCCTCTGGTGATGTAGAGGTTAATACAGGCCTTGCAGCGCCATGCTCCACTCCCACCCCACAGGTGCTCTCATTTGTTGACTTCTGTAAACGTAAAAGCCTTGGTTTCATGCATGTTAACATTAGAAGCCTACTCTCTAAGTTTGTTTTACTCACTGCTTTAGCACACTCTGCCAACCCAGATGTCTTAGCTGTGTCTGAATCCTGGCTTAGGAAAACCACCAAAAACCTTGAAATTTACATTCCTAACTATAACGTTTTCCGCCAAGATAGAACTGCCAAAGGGGGCGGTGTTGCAATCTACTGCAGAGATAGTAAAAAAGAATTCTGCAGGCTATCTAAGTCTGTACCCAAACAATTTGAGCTTCTACTTCTAAAAATTCACCTTTCCAGAAACAAGTCTCTCACTGTTGCCGCTTGCTATAGACCTCCATCTGCCCCCAGCTGTGCCCTCGATACCATATGTGAATTGATTGCCCCCCATCTATCTTCAGAGCTCGTGCTACTAGGTGACCTAAACTGGAACATGCTTAACACCCCGGCCATCCTCCAAACTAAGCTTGATGCCCTCAATCTCACACAAATGATCAATGAACCTACAATGTTCAACCCCAAATCAGTAAACACTGGCACCCTCACAGATGTCATCCTAACTAACTCGCCCTCCAAATACACCTCTGCTGTTTTCAATCAAGATCTCAGCAATCACTGCCTCATTGCCTGCATCCGTAATGGGTCTGCAACCAAACGACCACCCCTCAGCACGCTCCCTAAAACACTTCTGCGAGCAGGCCTTTCTAATCGACCTGGCCGGGGTATCCTGGAATGACATTGACCTCATCCCGTCAGTAGATGATGCCTGGCTATTCTTTAAAAGTGCCTTCCTCACCATCTTAAGTAAGCATGCCCCTCTCAAAAAATGTAGAACTGGGAACAGATATAGTCCTTGGTTCACTCCAGACCTGTCTGCCCTTGACCAGCACAAAAAACATCCTGTTGCGTTCTGCATTCGCATCGAATAGCCCCTGTGATATGCAACTTTTCAGGGAAGTTAGGAACAAATATATACAGGCAGTTAGAAAAGCTAAGGCAAGCTTTTTCAAACAGAAATGTTCAACCTGTAGTATTATCTCAAAAAAGTTCTGGGACATTGTAAAGTCCATGGAGAATAAGAGCATCTCATCCCAGCTGCTCCCTGCTCTGAGGCTAGGAAACACTGTCACCACCGATAAATCCACTATAATTGAGAATTTCAATAAGCATTTCTCTACGGCTGGCCATGCTTTCCACTTCGCTACCCCTACCCCGGTCAACTGCCCGGCACCCTCCACAGCAACCCGCCAAAGCCCCCACCATTTCTCCTTTACCAAATCCAGATAGCTGATGTTCTGAAAGAGCTGCAAAATCTGGACCCCTACAAATCAGCCGGGCTAGACAATCTGGACCCTTTCTTTCTAAAATGATCTGCCGAAATTGTTGCCACCCCTATTACTAGCCTGTTCAACCTCTCTTTCGTGTCGTCTGAGATTCCCAAAGATTGGAAAGCAGCTGCGGTCATCCCCCTCTTCAAAGGGGGGGACACTCTTGACCCAAACTGCTACAGACCTATCCTACCATGCCTTTCTAAGGTCTTCGAAAGCCAAGTCAACAAACAGATTACCGACCATTTCGAATCTCACCATACCTTCTCTGCTTATGTAATCTGGTTTCAGAGCTGGTCATGGGTGCACCTCAGCCACGCTCAAGGTCCTAAATGATATCTTAACCGCCATCGATAAGAAACATTACTGTGCAGCCGTATTCATTGATCTGGCCAAGGCTTTCGACTCTGTCAATCACCACATCCTCATCGGCAGACTCGACAGCCTTGGTTTCTCAAATGATTGCCTCGCCTGGTTCACCAACTACTTCTCTGATAGAGTTCAGTGTCAAATCGGAGGGTCTGCTGTCCGGACCTCTGGCAGTCTCTATGGGGGTGCCACAGGGTTCAATTATTGGACCGACTCTCTTCTCTGTATACATCAATGAGGTCGCTCTTGCTGCTGGTGATTCTCTGATCCACCTCTACGCCATTCTGTATACTTCCGGCCCTTCTTTGGACACTGTGTTAACAACCCTCCAGGCAAGCTTCAATGCCATACAACTCTCCTTCTGTGGCCTCCAATTGCTCTTAAATACAAGTAAAACTAAATGCATGCTCTAAAACCGATCGCTACATGCACCTACCCGCCTGTCCAACATCACTACTCTGGACGGCTCTGACTTAGAATACGTGGACAACTACAAATACTTAGGTGTCTGGTTAGACTGTAAACTCTCCTTCCAGACCCATATCAAACATCTCCAATCCAAAGTTAAATCTAGAATTGTCTTCCTATTTCGCAACAAAGCATCCTTCACTCATGCTGCCAAACATACCCTTGTAAAACTGACCATCCTACCAATCCTCGACTTTGGCGATGTCATTTACAAAATAGCCTCCAATACCCTACTCAACAAATTGGATGCAGCCTATCACAGTGCAATCCGTTTTGTCACCAAAGCCCCATATACTACCCACCATTGCTACCAGTACGCTCTCGTTGGCTGGCCCTCGCTTCATACTCGTCGCCAAACCCACTGGCTCCATGTCGTCTACAAGACCCTGCTAGGTAAAGTCCCCCCTTATCTCAGCTCGCTGGTCACCATAGCATCTCCCACCTGTAGCACACGCTCCAGCAGGTATATCTCTCTAGCCACCCCCAAAACCAGTTCTTTCTTT
>NC_034200.2:32654133-32934133 GCF_002021735.2 Oncorhynchus kisutch
AAGCAGGTGTTCTAATGGAAAAAGATAATTGTGGGAAAAACATTGCAAAATGTGCTTCAATATCTATTGAAATTAAATCAATTACCAACTGAAAAATAAAAAGGTCCAAAATTACAAATGGATGTTCTTACGTGAAAAATGTCTACATCAAACACAAAATGACTACAAGTTCTCAACTACGTGATATCTAGCTAATGGATGCTCCACACTCAAGGAAAACCGGTATTCTGTATTAGTTAAGATGATCCTGTATTAGTTTAGAGATACATACGACTGAACATCAACACTAAGGGCACAGACTATGTCCATTTGGTCTTTGTCTAGTTGATTTTGATTGGTGGTTGTTGGCTGTCCACAGCCAGTAGCTAGCAGTTCACGTCAACTGTTGGTCTATTCTTCATGGCCCTCATGATGACTGTTCAAAAGGATCCTTGCCCTGAAATACAACCAATTTTTGGCATTTCCATTCAAATGAAATGAGTTTTTGTCTACAATTTATAGAATTATCACACTTTAAAAAGTAATACGAAACTTTGGTATTCTATAGATAAATAGCATTAGTGTAATGTATAGCAAATGCCTGTTCAGATGATTTACCTCACAGAAGCTTGCATACTCTGTATTCATTCGTTTCATGGTGGCCTTCGCAAAGTTCACACTTTCCCACAACTGTTTGGTTCTAAATTCCTTCAGTGGTAAACACAGTGAAGTCATAAACATGAAATAATAAGTACACCCACTTGTCTGTTGCAGTGAAAGAACAGATTTGATGTTGGTTTCTTTAAACAATTGAATTGACAATTCTAAATCAAACACAATCGGCCAATTTCATGTTGCATCTCAGCTAACACTACAATGACCATTGCTTTTTGTAAGATATCTAATCAGTGAATAATGGAACACATGATATGAGGTGTGAGATCTGCTGTAAGCAGCACAACGACTGCCTCACCATTTTGTTCCTCAGGTGGTCTTTGGAGCTCAGGTGATCCTGCAGTGACGATGGATGTACGGAGACGTAGACTTGGCAAGGAGCACAGTGGAAAATATCTAACTTTGTCATGTAATCCTTGTCCTGCAATGCTGAAAATGATAGGGGTGAGATACAGAGGTCAAATCACAAGTGTAGGCTTAATGACACCAGGTAGTGATACGTTGTCCAAAGCATACAAGTACATTTAGAATCAATACGTTCCGTTTCTATTGAGGAAAGAAACAATACCTCAACATTGGTGAGTTTAAATTTAGCCACCTTTACAGTTGGACACAGAGGGGGAGTCAGGCAAGTGGGAGAATAGTAGGAGGGATGGACGTGGGAATGAATCTGGTCGGGAACAGTATGTGTGACTAGCCAGGAGCATTAGCGAGAGACCCCAGGCTTTGCACGTTAAGCTACCTCTAAGGCTTTGTCTGTTCATCTGCAGTCTATCACCTTGCCGGACTTTGGTTAACATGGCCTCCTGAAACGTAAAGAGAATTACATTTCCCTTAATTGTCATACAGATTGATAATCCTACATTTAATTCCATCTGAGAGAGAATGTATTTGCTTGACGTACATGCAAAAAGGCGATTGCCGTGTCGTCGTAGTTGTTTTGATTTTGGATGTGCTCCAGGGTCTCCCAGTGACTATTGCACTTCAGATGCACCTCAAGGGTGCTCGCTTTATGGAGATCCAAGTTACACAAGTCACAGGTGAAAAAATCACTGAAAAGACAATAGAAGGGGATTTGTGTCAACTCATATCAAAGTTTATTGGTCGCGTTTGCAGATGTTATCGCAGGTGCAGCGAAATGCTTATGTTTCTAGCTCCAGCAGCGCAGTAATACCTAGTAATAAAAATTGTATTAAAACATTATACACATAATCCAGAAAAATGTTAAATATCAGAAAAGGCTGTCAGAGACCAGAATATAAATATATATACATATAATGGTGTCAATATTATTGTGCATTTTAGTAAGGTCCTTCCAAAAAAACATGATAAGTCCCTCCAATCATTTCTTTACCTCGATATATCCTCATTTGGGCTTCTGCTTCTCTTCTTTGTGACCTCTGAGCGTGACTTGGTTAGGTCCCCTCCTAAAAATTGACATCCTACGGTGATTTGAGGATTTTTTTTGACACACTGAATACTTCAAGTAGGACATTCAATGAGTTGGTCTGATGATGACTTCGTGATGTCATTGGCCTCCCCCTTGCTTGAGTAACAATATAGAACCCCCCCCCCCCCAGGAGACTGGAACAGGACTTAACAAATCACACACTTTCTCTATCCCTTTTACAACTCTGCCAGACCATTAGCAAAACAACACAGTTTACAATCCTACCTCTTCCACTAGATTCTGATGGGCCATGAATGGGGTTGGTGTCCCAGTGGGACCGGGTAAACCCTGGTGGGTTTCTTCTCTGCAGACAACAGAGAAACATCACCATTACAACGCTGCACTAGTGAAAGCCTCAGCAACATCTTTCTACCTTTTTCCACCAAAATAGTAACCTGACTGCGGTGAACCTCTTACTTCCGAGTGATCATGGCTGGACTTCTCATGTCTGGTACTGGGCCGAGAGGATAACAAATCCCAGTTGAAGCCATCACGATGCCCAGCTACTGAAGCAGAGCCTTGATATCCACTACTCAGGCGGCTGCTCCCTCCACTAACTCTGTGTCTGTGATGGTCTTCCCTGCCTTTGGAAGGCTCCACTTCAGAGTCTGATGATGAGCCAGGATTAGGATCATATGGGTCGTAGAGCTCGGCTCTGGAGAAAAAAACAAGAGCATTTCAGCCAGGTCCAAATTTCTATAGTATCATTTTTAAACAGGCCTTACACTTGGGTCATCGCTAGCTTCTATAGCCACAAATTCATAAACCCTGCCCAGTTCTACAATTTCTCTTGTTAAAATGTGATTTTAAAACTAAACCTAACCCAACCACAATGCTAAACTTATGCCTAACTCTAACCTTACATTTAGACCAAAAAGCTCATTTTGACTTTGTGGCTATATAAGCTAGGGGAAACCTTACACTAGGACGAGGCCATGTCTTAAATAGCCACATAACGTGCTAAACGATGTTCCAAACAAGTCTAAATCACATTTTGCGGGAAATCCTCTGCTTGATACATTTAGAATGGATAAATCAAAAGCAAAACTGTATGTCTTACTTTTCTGAGTTGCTTGTTTGCTGAGAGTTGTAGGATCCTGGGTTTACGGTCGAGTGTCTTGTGTGGTGGGTTGTTCCTGTGTGGAATAAAATAAGCTTTGCTCATTGAAATGAAAAACATAAACAGAATGTAAGAAATGGGTTTCCTATCCCTATCAGACAGGTATTGCAAATATTAGGCCAAAGGGAAGCAGACCTACCTGCACTTCCCTGGGTTGGCGTGACGCTGTACTCGAATAAAGAAGAGATTAGGACCGATCCACTCAACACAACACATAATTGCTAACTGAGTAGCTAACGTTAATTTATCGCATGAATTATTTTTCTGACATGCTTTCTCTTTTCAACCAAAAAAACAAAACAGCAAACGATCTGTATATTTATAATCAACCACAATACATTATTTGATTAGCTAACTAACAACTCTCAACTACTAGCTAGTAAACATGTAACTTAGCAAATAGCTAGCTTGCTGGCTACAGTGGCTATGAAGTTAGTGGCTAGCCTACCTTCCATGAGCAGTGTATGTATTCGGCGGTCCATAATCAGAAAAAGAGTGATTATTTCGTCGACTCATTCTCGTCCTCGGGTAATTCACTATTAATACCTAACGAACGTTCATATGTTTTGTTAAATTACTGTCTCGTTTACGTGACTGCGGCTACCTATAAGGCTAGCAAGCGGTCATCATACTACAAATAAGCTACAGAACACAATTTTCTATTTTTACCTGCAGGGGGCAGCATTTTCCTACTGTGACAGTAGTCAACGAAGAAGCTGCTTCTAGGGTCTCAAAATGTATGATAACTGCCACCTATCGTGCTGGAGTATGAAGACTACTCTGTAATGAATTTCTAAACAACAGCTTTTTATTGATGATTCAACTTGCAAGTTGCAATGTTGAATAAAATGTATGTACACTATGAATTATAGCTATAGGGTTTAAAATGACAGAGATCTCCACATGCCAAGCAGATATTTGTGGCTTTCCTGGCTTTCTTGTAATGTGTAACTAGGAGCAGAAAGCAAGTGCCAACATGCCCCACGTTCTGGAATTTATACCATCATCTTTGAAGAGAAATACAGAAGGTCACACATATATCTCAACTTGACTATATGTTATAGAATTACTAAGGTACTGGCAAGATAATGTTTTCTGCAAAGCCTGAAATGTCTGTGACAAATGCATCTCATCTGTCTGGGTGTCAGTTACAGGCATTGACTTCCAGATTGTATTTCAAAAGTTGTCTTCAATTGCCCTATTGTTGTGGCATGACATCCTCCCTAAAGATGTAGTGTAAGTTGTACCTTGTTTGATCATTCCCCTCGGTTAATGTAATGCACAGGTTATAACAATATAACAATATAATATAGGTCACAGTTGTAAATGAGAACTTGTTCTCAACTGGCCTACCTGGTTAAATAATGGTGGAATAAATAAAAAATTAGCAGATGCTTTTATCCAAAGCAACTTAATCATGCTAGCATACATTTGACATATTACAAACCCTCAACAAATAAATAATTTTGTACAGCAGCTTACCAATTATGTTATTCTTTATACAGATATAAATGCAGCAATGTACGGTAATGACCAATGACCATTGACAAAGGCATGGAAACAGAGAGAATAAAAACAATAAGAAAAGTGTATCTAAGATCTAGTTTTATTGTGCCAGAAATGGTATGCTTGTAAATGTGAACAGTTTATGTACAGTACAGAAATACATTGGAAAAAGGCAATATAACAATCTTGTCCCATGTGTACACTTAATTGATGCTATTGTTGCTTAATTTAAAAACTTGTTTTGGTGTAAAACATCGTCTCCCTTTTGTCAACCCTCCTTTATTTTCAATCACACGCAAATACTTAAGCATGGTCTGTGATAGAAAAGTGTAAAACAATAGTAAACATTCAACAATATAACAAAAAGCAAAGCAAATATTGGTTGGGCAAAGTATTTCCAATTTCAATCGTAATCCCCAAAAGTGAATTACTACTGAAAATAGCATTTGTTATTTTACTGAATGGTGTTGTGAATAATGACAGGTAGTGTATCGACAAACTTGAGAGCTGTTTAGTCTTTTCTTATGAACGCCCTCACTGAGAAATAGCAGCAGTTAAGGCTAAATGATGGTCCCCAGGGTTAACATTATACCTGAGTAGCTAATACAATATTTGTTATTAAGTCTAAAAATCTATTACTGCTAACAATATTACGTCATAATACCCTATGAAGTAACTAAAAGCTTTTTTTATCTTGAACATTCTTAAATACTTAATGAAATTATACTTTGAAATGATATTACATTATTTATAGAGCTATACAGTCTTTGTTGAGGAGAAGCATTCTCTCTCACTTTATTAAGCAAAAAATGTATAGGAACTACCCATATAGGGCATTGATAATCAATACCCATATAGGGCATTGATAATCAATGAAACGTGGTTCAGTATCCTGTGAAAGCAACCGCCTGTTTTACTTCTGGGTCATTTCCCCTAATCTTTTGAATGTGCTTGAAGTTACATCATCAAATTCTTGAAAACGTGATCGTTTAAGATATACCTGTATATAAAATTATATTTGTGTTTGAATTTACTTCTGCCATGTGCCTTTATGAAGTATTTGGCTTCAAGACCATTGCGCTACGTTTTTGCCCATTGAAGAGGATTCAAAAAGCCTACAAAAGTTATAAAAAACTACAAGGCTAGTTCCTGGTAAATAATGTGTTACTTTCATAGCGTATTGCTTCAGTGAGTAATATACATTTCAGTTAATCAATGTACCATAAGGGTTTATGATATCAGAAATGATCAACTATAAGCCACTCGCAAAGGACACATTGGTCTCCCGACTAATGCTCTCCTTTACCTCTACAGGCAAAGTGTCAAAAAGGTGGTCCTCTACAATGAGGCTGTTTTTACGTAGAAGGCGACAGTTCCCCAGCAGTGAGGGAAGGCGGTCCAGACAGTTCCCCCTCAGCTCCAGCTGAGCAAGATGCACCAACTGACCCACAGTCTCAGGCAGGTTGGTGAGGACATTATTGCTCAGACACAGGAACTTTAGCTTGGTGCACCTGAACAGCTGCTTGGGCAGCACCTCCACCTTGTTTGCATTGATTGCGAAGTGCTGGAGGTTCTGCAGGAGACCCAAGTCCGGCGGGATCACTGTGATGGAGTTGTGACTGACATCCAAGTGCCTCAGCTTGGGGAGGTGGAACAGCGCCGGCGGGAGCGTCTCCAGTTTGTTGTGTGAAAGGTGAAGTGACTCCAAAGACTTGACCTGGCCTATTGAGGCTGGAATGGTGATGATTTTGTTGTGCCACAATTTGAGGCAGGTCAACCTCTTGAGGTGCTGAAAGCTGATGACCTCTTCGATGGTGCGAATGTTGTTGGATTTGAGGTCCAGCTCTTGAAGGTTGGTTAAGCTGAAAATAGCATGGGGGATCCTCTCCAGCTCACAGTTGTGCAGCTCCAGATCGGCGAGGTTTGTCATCTTCTTGAGGCTGTTCAGTACAAGTAGTTTAGTACCATCGTTATGCACCACCAGTTTGATCAGGTGTGGGGACAGCTCAGTGAGGTTTGAGGGGATCTTGGTGAGGTTGCTCTTCAGATATAATGTCTTAAGATGTTTCAAATCACGCATGCACTCTAGTCCTATCATTTTGTTGTTTTCTGAGCTTAAATTCCCTACTAAGTTTAGCTCCCTCAAACTCCTCAACAAATAAACCCATGCTGGGATCTCAGCGACGTCTGTGAACTTGACATGAAGGCAGCGGAGGTGGTCACGGAGAAAGACAAAGGCAGTCTGCTCAACTTTGGCAGGGCAGTGGCAAAGGTGCAGCTCCTGCAGACTGGTCATTTGGGAAACCTTTGCCGAAAACCTGACCTCAGGAATTAGCTCTAGTTTAAGTATTTCCAGGTCGGTGAGGTCAAACACTGCATTGGGGAGACCAGAAAGCATGAAGAGGTGGAGCTCCTGCTGGTCTTGGGGATTTCGGGTCACAAGCTGTCTGAGCTTCTCAAATGTCCACTCGTGGTTTAGACTGATCTCCCTCAGCTTGTTCTCGCTGACCTCCGAGAGGAAGACACCAAACCGTTTGGAATACAGCTGGTCGTACTGATCGACCATGTGCAGAAGGAACGCAAAGTCGTTCTTCACATCAGGAATGTCACTGAAGCTACTCTCCTCTCTGACTTTCTCAAATGAGTACTCTTTAAGGGGGCGCCTGAACAGCCAGTGGAGGGAATACAAACAGACCATCCCATAGATCAATATGAGGGCCATGTAGCTGAGGAGGAGCTTTCTCAACATGAAAGCCATGTTGTGGGTACAAAAGAACTGCTCATATCCGGTTAAGTGTTTGATTTTGGGTTCACATATGTGATGAAACTCGATGGCAGCAATAAATGTTGACGTATAGGACAGAATCAAAATAAACTTGACCGTTTTGACCACAGTCTGAGCTACATAAAGCTTGTAGATGAAATCGCTGTCCTCCACATGGGCACGGAATTTCCGCACCTTCTCAAATAGAGCCTTGGCCTGCTCCCCATCTTTCTTGTCCAGGATAGTCATACTTGGGGCTTCAGCAACAGGCTTATCTGCTGAGAACTTGACTCCTGTATTCCCAAGCATAGGGGTAGATGAGTTTGCAGCATTTTCATCTTTAGTTTCCTGTGATAACTCTCTCTGTGCTGAAGTGGTGCCAGTCAGTCTCTGCTTGTTCTCCTCAGAATCCTCACAGGCTGTCTCGGACAAAGCCTTTGTAGTCCACGGAGACTCAAAGCACCGTCCGAGAATGGACACAAAGTGTTCAATCTTTGAGCTTGTCTTGGGGTATTTGAACCAGAAGTTACTACTGACCATGAGCACAAGGGTGTGGATGAGGGAGAGGTACGGGAAGTACTTTGAGTACCAGGGCAAGGCAATATGGTAACACATTTGGTTGACAAAGACATACTGCTGATAATCTAAGTTGGTTTGGATCCCTGTGGGCCTGGGTTGCTGCATTTTGCTCTCTCGCTTCACAACGATGGGCTGGGTGTTGTGGACCTCGTGTACTGCACTGTCTGGTAGATCTTTAGTGGCCATTGGTGTAGCAAGCACTGTCGTTATGCCAACTGCTGATGAGGCGGTTTCTTGTGGACTTTGGGATGTCCAAGAGTTTGGCCCTGCCACTGCTTCCTCCAGGCATGGAAGGCACGCCACCTGGTCCTTTGTGATCTGCATCGTCATGGCGAAGATGGACAACATGAGCATGACCACCCCCAGGTAGTCCATGAAGACGTCCCACCATGGTTTTAGGATGCGGTAGGTCGGCTGGATGTCGTTCAGCGACGCTAACTCTGTGATGGTAAACATTCCTGCAATGGAAGGAGACAGGGAATTTAGCTAATAATGAGAGCACTTATTTCAAATGATTTTCAAATCAAATGATTTTAAAAAGGCACTTGTTAAATGTTTTTTTGTTCAGTAAATATATTTTTGTTGGTAGATGTTTGTACTTGGTATGGTTAAAAAGGTAATAAAGATTGATCCATTTATTTTGATAACTAATTTGAATGGCTCTCCATGTCAAAGTGTCTCATGAAAGACAATGCAGCATTAGTAATGTAGGCTTATTATATTTGTTTGATATTGCACCTCTCTTTAGATTTTGAAAACATCTGATGACAAAGCCAAAAGTCTATGTCTGATCTAGTGCAAAGAATTCCTCCCCCCCTGGGGGTTAAATGGTTTTCCCTCACATCAAGACTAGTTAAGACATGTGGATACTGGAATGGCAAAGGTTCCCTTTGATGTTAGTCTCAACCTATTGTGAGTGATTGAGGCACAATATTGTCCATCTTCAGGCTTGTTATTTTTACTCGTTATTGTTAATTATTCACTGTGTATTTATTCTTCGTGTCACTATTTATATACATAAAAATCTTTAATTGCCTTGTTGAAAAAGGACCCATAAGTAAGCATCTGACTGTTAGTCTACACCTGTTGTTTAAGAAGCATGTGACAACTAAGATTTGATTTGAGAAGTTTAGCATGTTGGTGTGCCATTTTGTGAAGCAATGAATGGTAAGTATGCCCAGTTTCAACATGTGGGCTCACTTCCTCTATTTGCCAGTGTTGTAACTAACTAACTGTGTTCTCCTCTCTGTTCCTTTTCCTCCAGGGCAATAAAAAATAGTTTGAAATGTTTTTATGAGAGTTATTTAAAACAACAATGAAAATACACTTGTGTCACATTGCCCAAACTAGGTACATAATGAACACTACTGTTAATAATATGATTATTACTGTTACTACACTATTAAGGCCAGGCCCCACAGGCTGAAATGTAAAGAAACGTGATATAAATCAACATTTTATGAATTTTGAACCACTTTTAAATGAACAACCATAATTTCAAAGCTCACTACATTGAATCACACATAATTGTAAAGCCCATTTCATAGTGAATGTTACAAACTGGACTGTATGTAGTAATTTACTTTGAAGAGATGGTGATTGGGTCAATATAGAGGGGCGGCAGGGTAGCCTAGTGGTTAGAGCGTTAGAGCGTTAGAGCGTTGGACTAGTAACCGGAAGGTTGCAAGTTCAAACCCCCGAGCTGACAAGGTACAAATCTGTCGTTCTGCCCCTGAACAGGCAGTTAACCCACTGTTCCTAGGCCGTCATTGAAAATAAGAATTTGTTCTTAACTGACTTGCCTAGTTAAATAAAGGTTAAATAAAAATAGGTGTTTCCTGAAAGTAAGACTCTTCCCACCAGCCAACTAATTTTTCTCAGCTTCAGAAGAATCTACATTCCCCAAAGTTTGTGTAGTTATCCTTAGATATATTCTCCAGACATACTCAGAGGGAATTGTTGATGTGTTGTCAAAATTGTATTCTATACTGAAATAAAAGATAAATTCAACATGTAAAGTGTGGGTCCCATGTTTCATGAGCTGAAATAAAAGATTCCAGAAATGTTCCATATGCACAAAAAGCATATTTCTCTCAAATGTTGTGCAGAAATGTGATGACATCCCTGTTAATGACCATTTCTCCTTTGCCAACGATAATCCATCCACCTGACAGGTGTGGCATATCAAGAATCTGATTAAACAGCATGATCATTGTGCTGGGGACAATAGAAGGCCACTCTAAAATGTGCAGTTTTGTCACACCACACAATGCCACAGATGTCTCAAGTATGCCCCTTCCAGTCATGTGAAATCCATCAATTAGGGCCAAATTTATTTATTTCAATTGACTGATTTCCTTCTATAAACTGTAACTCAGTAAAATCTTTTAAATTGTTGCATATTGCGTTTATATTTTTGTTCAGTATTGATCAAATTTTCTTGGTTAAATTTGCTAAAAATTCATTTTATGTACATGTCTTTATTTAACTGATAAAGTTTTTTTTTAAAGTATTTATTCATAATATGGTCAAATAATGTTCGGTTCTGGAGTGTCTTAACAAAATGAAAATATATATATTTAGGCTGACTGCATCCAGTGTCCAGAAAAATGTATTTGCGTTCTATGAAAATATGTAAATGATACCACCTCATTTGCATAACGTATACAATATTTCAGAAACATTTGAATATAAAAAGGCATTATATTTAAAAGTTGATTGTGATATGATTAAGAGAAAAAGAAAAACCTATTAGGGTGTGGTGCCTGGCCTTAAGAGTGATTTTATTCCATACTCTTTTTCCTTGCCACAGATATGGACACTTGATTTATCACCAATAAAACTTTTGATTATATTTGCTTTCATCAATAATTTCCGTTCATAGTTGAAGTAAATAATTACAGTAATATACTTTTGATATTATAGGCTATAGCCTATTGGCTATATTTATAGGTATGATATTATTAAAACACGCTTTAAGATAACATCCCAACAAGCCATCATCAATGACGTTTTGCATATAGGCCAAATCGAAGTGGGACGAGAATCTGCAGATGCAGTTTGTAGACAACACTGGTTCTAACAAAGAGACCAGTTGTGGAATAAACCTCGGCTACTGATTAAACACATTTACAGTCATTTAACTTATAGGAAATATTAGATGCATGTTATTTGTTGCGTATTACTCTTCTGTTGTCTGACTCTGAGGTCAGGTGACTTGCTGTAACTGTAACTTTTTTGTATTGTCTGTAACTCAACTACAACATGTGCCCGGAGTTGAACATTTACAGGGCAGTAACCATGTATTATCTGCCTACTTGCGTTAAATAAACTGCCCTGGGATTACCGCACATTATGAAAATCAACATCAAATAAATGTAAATTATGATTTTACAGTTTTTAAAGCGTGGTAAGTCCGAGGAAAACGAGCATACTTACTATCTTGGTGACCTTATCTAATTAGATGTTCTGTACTCCATTTCCACTTTTGCGCTCCAGACAATTCCTTCTGACGATTCAGCTCAATCCATTAAACTATGGAACAAAGCTTGTGACCAAGAACATTTGTTCGTGACAATGCGAATGTCGGCACCATCCTCAATACCAGCGGTTCTGCATACCTGAGCGTCGTGGAGAATATGCGCATAACGTCGACCACTGTACGCATGTAATTTGAAGAAAAGGGTGGTCCAATTTGAACATGACTCCGCTATTACCGGAGTTTCTTATTGGTGGACGCCACAGATCAACGTACTAAAGACACATCATTCTTATCTATCTCAAACAGCTTCACAGTTCTTTCCAGCTAGGTCTCACTCAGATGCCACCAAATTGGAAATAATGATGATAACTGGGGCACCACCGACCGCATACTGTACTACGACTTGATCGAATGTGCGCATTCTGTTACATATTAATATAACTCATTCGGAAGCTTTCAACTGTAACCATCTATTCAGTAACTATATAATAAGTAACTCCTAATATTAAGGCTATAAATTAATACATTGTATCCGGCACATCATATCTGCTGCACCTGTAGATTGTAGGCTACACAATGTAATGTACATTCTCGCAATCTCTCTTCCTGTTTGTCTGTAGCTACGCTATATAGCCTAATTGTGAAAATGAAGACATAGGAATATATGTAGAGCCCTTGGTGAAAGTCGCTACCTCAGATGTCTGGATTTGGTTGCACACAGTACACTCTTGAGGAAGTGTCTCTTGAGTTTGGTACAGGTTCCAACTGGTCCAGGCTAGATAATATAAAAATAGTTGGCCACACTCTGCTCAATGTAACCAGAGAACTGAATAAAAATAACAGCCAGGCCAGGTTCATGCGGCCAAACAACTTTAGTCAGTGATTCTTTAAAAACGATTCATTATAATCAATGAAATTATTGTTTATTACACAGTACACTGTTATAACATATACATATTATACACTTCCTAAAGGGAGAATATGGTGACCTGATACGGATTGTGATTGTGTAACAGCAGAGATGTGATTACAGACCTGTAGATGGCGGCAAACACACAGAAGATAAATCTGACAATGGGTCATATGGTTGGGTGTGAGGGCAAGAGCGGTGTACAGGGTTGTGGTCGTGGTCACAGCAATGGGGAATAGGTGGATCCGTTGTGTAATTAGGGCCTGTCTACGGGGGCTGAAGCAGACATACAGAGGTAACCCCCACATGTACTTAGCAACCAGGTCATTGTATTGAAGAAGGTCTGAACACAGTAAATGCAAATCCAATCCCAGACAGACACACCTGTTTCCATGACAATTAATGACTAGTAAGCATCACGTGTCCCCAATCCCAGTATACCAGATTGTAATATGAGTAATAATAACACCAACTGACTACAGCTACAGCCTTATATTCACAGTCACTGATACTGTATGTCTATGCATGTTCATGTTTTTCGAATGAGGCTGCCTGAGACGGTCTGAATCAGTAATCTTGTCTTGCGCCTTAGGGGGCTCGGGTGAGGAACAGACAGGTGATATATAGGCTAATGTAGGAAGACATACTGCCTACCCGTAGGCTACACATTGTGTTTATGGTGTTCTGTGTGACTCATTGAGAGTGTTGTTTGTGTTTATCAGTGCAGATGAGATAATAACCCCTGTGGTGCTGCTACTGCAGGCAGTGGATCAAATACAGGTCCCTCAGCTGGGACTCAGAGACTCACACCACACAGTGCTGGCAGAATATGGTGCTTTCAAGACAACTGGGAACTCGGGGGGAAAAAACAGGGTCAAATCATGACATTGTCATTAGTGTGTGACTAGCTATGACTTTGGCCTAGCTGAAGATTTTGTTGAAACGGATTAGTTTGATTAAAATTCCTTTGAGAATCTCAAGCATTCAGTGGGAATTCATCTTTATATTATTGATATGAATAAATTACGTAGGTTGATTCATCATGAGACTTTAGTACAATTATAATATGAATTATTATTTAGCATTTGAAAGCATGATAGATGATGGCCTTATCTGACATATTGGGATTTAGCTCTACCTGCTGTTGTACATGGACATGCATTCTATTTACCTACTAGTGTTCAATGTCATTGTGCAATTTAATAAAATATGTGCTGCTGACAAGGCTTGTTTATTAATTGTAATCAGTGAAATCCAAACAGCTCTAGGTGCTTGCCACAGTCGATGTAATTCAGTCATAAATTATTTGTTAAATATTGCATTTCTCTTGAAATTCTCTATCAAAGGATGTCTGGCCAAGTGAAATGACTCATTGTTTGGTGGTTGTCGAACCAGAGCTGTTGAGGTCAGTGGTACAGTGTGTGTGTGGGCGAAGGGCAATCAAGGCAATACAGTCTGAGATTGGCACAAGGATAGGGCACAGACTGGCACACAGAGACAATGCCATCCCTGACAGTTTCATAAACAGGCCTGTCTGCACTGGCTCTTACAGTGAGACTGCTATATTGGCTACTCAGAGTTGAGTCCGTTTTTTGAATGGGGTTAAGTAGGATTATGCTTCCACTTGCCATTTAACATGTTTTCTTATGTAGACTACACATAACCAAACATGCTATTTTTCTTTAGTAGCTGGCAGGTGGAAATATTACCAACCATGTGATGTTCCAGCTGCTCTGCTTGCAGGGGTGTTGGCTAGGATCCATTGCAGCAATAAGCATGTAAAAAAAGTTTGAGTGACACAAATAAAACAAAAATCCACACATTTTGTTCTCCCTTTTCACTCGTTTTGGTTTAACACTTGATCATTTGCGTAATTGTATTCACTTAAATGTAATTATGTGACTAAAGGTGACACGGTCAGGAAGTCATCTGATTTAATTAGATACGTATGATAATATAATATATAATAAGTAATACATGTCAAAAGCATTGTTCTGTGACTTGGAAGTACATTACTCTTTTACAAGTAGCCTACGTCCTCTGTCCTCATATGTCAATCGCTTTTTAAAGATCTAGTTTGAGCCTTTTGCCGTTCCGTCGTCATGTAAACACGTGGGCTAAAAAAGCCATATATAGAGGTAGAAGACGCCATTGTTCGAAACTGTTCACCACTGGCAGAAGTATAAAGAAGTAACTAACATGGCGTCGACGAGCCGGTGTGTAAACCATCTTTTCTAAACTGTGTTTGGGATTATTATGTTTTCATGTGGGGCACGATTATTGATCAAAGGGTGGGGGTGGCCATCAACACATAGAGACGTTTGTTTCTAACGCGACTCTCCGTGTTTTTCATTATAGCCGCTGGAATGTCCATACTACTTAACCTTAAACTAACGTTAGCCTATCAGAAAACTCTCAAATCTGTTTGACACATTGTATCGATCGTATATCATGTTAACTTGATCATATTGCTCGTGTAGGACGTCGTCCTCGCACATGCGATTGTCAATGAGCGATGTAATGTTTTTAAAGGGATGGGTGATGTTGTCAGGCCATCACAGCTGGCTAACATCAATTACTCTAGCTAACGTTATGTAATATATTTTTACAGTAGCAGTGTCAACGCATGACACATTAACAGTGATCTAATCATGACATGTTATTAAGCCATTGATAATAGCTATGAGGACACTACAAGTTTATTTGGTGATTTTTACCACCGATTTATTCTATCGTCAGCTGACTAGCTCAAAATAAATGGCTTGTTTTCGCTTGCCTAAACGAAAAGAAACCGAATGTTGACGTACCCAAGTATCAGTAGGCGTATCAGTAGGCATAACGCCTTTGTCAAAGGACAGAAAGACGGGATTGGAAGAATAGTTTGTGCCAGAATTTCGGATAGATGGCTATATGGGGTATGTTTTGGTATTAACGTTATAGGATCGAATTGGTGTCGAGGATCATTTCCAAACCGCAGGATGCCCATTTAATGGGTCCAGTGGTCCCACGTAGGACAGTTTCGAAGCGCTTTTGGCCACATCAGCATAATTTCAGTTGGAAATTAATCTGGGTACAAGTTAACACAATCTTTGGTGTCTTCTGTACTAGCTAGGTTTGCAGTACTTCCCAGTCCAGTTCTTGTTGATAGATACATATATCATGTGTATATGCATTTGCTTGTGAAAATGTAAAACATTGTAACTTGTAATTTTCATAAGTGCCTTTTTGTTTTAACAGTCTTAAAGGTAGCTAGCTATTTTCCTAATATTTCCCTGATCCAGGGGAAGACTGAAATGTTAAACAATTTGAGCAGAATTTGAACAAAGGCCTTTAAGATTTGTCATTATCATAATTTGCCAATTCAAATGTCACAGTAAACAATCGGCTTTAACTGAAGTTAACTGGTGTATAGAATAAGTGAACTAATACCACAAACTTGACAGTAAACTAGCTTTATGGTTATAAGTACAGTCACACCCAATTCCGGGGTCAGAGCTTCGAGGTCACCGTCAGCTGACCTATGGGATTTCTTCTCTCCTTGCAGCGGAGATGTCCTGGCCCTTCCCAAGGTGCAGTGCCCCAACCACCCAGATGCCATGCTGGTGGAAGACTACAGAGCAGGGGACATGATCTGCCCCGAGTGTGGCCTTGTAGTGGGTGAGGACAGGCCACGCACAGCTTTGTGCTACTCTTTGTATTACTATACTTGAACTTTTAAACCCTAAACCTAACTCAACCTAACCCCTATGCCTAAAATAGCCTTTTTAGAAGTTAGGACCGGCCAAATGTCCTCACTTCTCTGAATTGGCTTTGGTTTAACATAGTTGTGAGCACTTCTGGTTCAGTATAGTAAAACAAGCGCGCACACACATTACCTGTCAACAGACTGACATAAAGCCTTGTGTAGGGATGAGAAGGCTTTCCATTAGGTAAATAGCGGAACTTAACATAAACCGACACTTCTATAGACACGTACTCAAAATACTAACCTTTAGTTCAGAGGGAGGGAGTGATGTGACAGTGTTTGTGCTGGTATTATGGGACTCAAGCAGTGAGATCATGTCAGACCTGCCACATGGCCAGAGTGCATAATAATATGTAACATGATACCATGAAATTCTAGAAATGACAACATCCTCGCAAAGATGCAATAGAATAAAATCTGTCCACGCCTTCCTTAGACAGCCTTGGAAAGCCACCCTAGTTACAGCAACAGATTAAATTACAGGGCTCTATCTGAACGTAACATAGCAGGTCTCCCATAATGAGTCCCAAAGGAAACACTTAGCTAATCATATGGGGGTATAGTGGGTAAGTGGGTGGATTCAGTGATGTAAAGCTAGATTGTATCCCATAGCTTTGCCATAAGCAGATTAACGTCATATTAGTACTCAATATTAGTGTGATTTATCTATGGGAAGGGCTTATGGGATTATGGTGAAAAATCTAATCCCTGACCCTGCTAGTTTCCAGGAAGTGGCGATAAACGAGAGAAAATATTGGACAAAGGAAAGTGTCTAGTTCCTGAGTGAGAATGCCATCTTGTGGCCTGGTCTGGGAAGTGCAGGGTGTAATCAAATCTGTGACCGGAACAATGGAGAGATGAGACACATTTGGTTGATTGTGTCCTGGTTGTATCATTAGACCTAGTTACTATTCTCATTTACATAAACATGTTCAAAATGGTGGCCTGGGTCCCACTGACCCTCAATACGGCTTACTTTCTTAATAACGATTTCCCTCGTCTCCTTTTATCACAAAAGGAAGGACTCACTTGGTGAAAGCATTATACTATGATGGTAAAATCAATACAGTGGGTGCTTGATAATCACTTTTACCTCCTTTATCCATTCATGTCACTGTCAGTGCTCACGGCTCAAGGAGACAAAATAGAGTAAATGACAAAAGGAAAGGAAGAGATTTTAACATATTGGAACATGGCCCCATGTGGTAATGTATCTGGTTCCTCAGGTGACAGAGTGATTGATGTGGGTTCAGAGTGGAGGACCTTCACCAATGAGAAAGCCACCCAAGACCCGTCCAGAGTGGGCGACGCCCAGAATCCACTCCTCAACGGGGGAGACTTGAGCACCATGATCAGCAAGGTAAGTACACAAGTTACCACTTACAGGGAAAGATGCTCTAAAACTATTTTTATGTTTGTGGTCAGTGGCTAGATGTTAATGCCTGACAAGAGAAGGACCATATCTAAATGTGGCCCCCGGGAGCCAGACAAAGAAATGCGGTGACAAGAAAATCTCTGCACCCCTTTTTGTGTGACATGGTCTTTATCAGGTTCTTCTGTTCTCCATAAAATAGACTTCATTGTCATAAGATTTACTGGTAGTAAATGGATTATGCTAATAAAGGGATCAGGCATTGCAAATGTGTTTAATTTAAAAATATATATATATAATAGCTTTTCTGTATGGTTTTATTTCTCATGATACCGTCTTGTTATATCATTTATTCCTTGTTATGTAGCTTGTATTTTCTGCTGAAAGGCTCCCTGTGAAAAACAAAGGTTAAATAAAAAGTATATATCGCCTCTACTGGTTCCAACCATTCTGTTGTCACCATAGGGAACAGGCGCGGCAAGTTTTGATGAGTTTGGCAACTCCAAGTACCAGAACCGGCGGACCATGAGCAGTTCAGACCGCGCCATGCTAAACGCCTTCAAAGAGATTACCACCATGGCTGACCGGATCAACCTACCAAGGAACATCATAGTGAGTCCTGTACTCTCTTCCAATTGTTTAGCGTTGTGGAACCTAGTAGCTAGCTAGCTGCTCATTTCTACCTACATAGGATTAATATATTTCCAAAACTCAAGTTATTTAGCAGGTTACTTTAAATATAGGGTTCTCTCTGAATAAAGGTGCAATATGCAGAAATCATTCTGCCATTTCCTGGTTGCTAAAATTCTAACAGGTCGCCTAATTTCAGTTTGAGACAAAACAAGCAATGCATAGTGTAGAGAACAAACCTGAAAGTAAAAGACACAAAAACGAAACTTGAGAACAGGAAGCATAGACATGGCGCACAAAGACCAGGTCTACTACTGCTTCTGATACTTGCTTTCAATGATAATTAGATCTATAACTCCCATTTAGGTGAATTTGTCAGGTTGCCCAAAAAGGTACATATTGCAGCTTTAACCAAACTATAAATGTCTAAAGCATTTTAAGATATTTTGCACGGACCTAAATGTTGTATTTGACCTGCAGGACCGAACAAATAACTTATTTAAGCAAGTGTACGAACAGAAGAGCCTGAAGGGGCGGGCCAACGACGCCATCGCATCAGCCTGCCTCTACATCGCCTGCAGACAAGAGGGTGTGCCTCGGACATTTAAAGGTGAGTTCTTATAAAGAGGATGTTTAGGGCCTCCCGAGTGGAGCAGTGGTGTAAGGCAGCGCTGGAGGCGTCACTACAGATCCGGGTTCGATCCCGGGCTGTGTCGCAGCCGGCCACGACCAGGAGACCCATGAGTCAGCGCACAATTGGCCCAGTGTCGTCCGGATTAGGGGAGGGTTTAGCCTCATGGGATGTCCTTGTCCCATCGAGCTCTAGCGACGACTTGTGACGGCAGGCACATGCACACTGACTTCGGTCGCCAGCTGTACAGTGTTTCCTCCAACACATTGTTGCGGCTGGCTTCCGGGTTAAGCAGGCAGTATGTCAAGAAGCAGTGCGGCCTGGCAGGGTTGTGTTTCGGAGGACGCATGGCTCTCGACTTTCGCCTCTTCCGAGTCCGTACGGGAGTTGCAGTGATGGGACAAGACTACAACTGGAGAGACAAAGGAGAGACAAAGGAGAGACAAAGGAGAGACAAAGGAGAGACAAAGGAGAGACAAAGGAGAGACAAAGGAGAGACAAAGGAGAGACAAAGGAGAGACAAAGGAGAGACAAAGGAGAGACAAAGGAGAGACAAAGGAGAGACAAAGGAGAGACAAAGGAGAGACAAAGGCGTAAAAAGTACAAAACAACAAAAAACCTGAAGAGAATGTTTAGAGCTCATATTAGGATGAACAAATATTTCATGCAACACCTTGGAATGAGTGTGTTGCTGGATGCTACAAATTAAAACCAAGACTACATGGTTACAATAAACAAAACCCTGTCTTTCAAAGATAATTCGTAAAAAGATCACAGTTCTTCACTGTAAAGGGTTTAAACATTGTTTCCCATTCTTGTTCAATGAACCATAAACAATTAATGAACATGCACCTGTGGAATGGTCGTTAAGACAGTACCAGCTTAGACGGTAGGCAATTAAGGTCACAGTTCTGATAACTTAGGACACTAAAGAGGCCTTTCTACTGACTCTGAAAAACACCAAAAGAAAGATGCCCAGGGTCCCTGCTCATCTGCGTGAACGTGCCTTAGGCATGCTGCAAGGAGGCATGAGGACTGTAGATGTGGCCAGGGAAATAAATTGCTATGTCTGTACTGTGAGACGCCTAAGACAGCGTTACAGGGAGACAGAACGGACAGCTGATCGTCCTCGCAGTGGCAGTCCACGTGTAACAACACCCGCACAGGATCGGTACATACGAACATCACACCTGCGGGACAGGTACAGGATGGCAACAACTGCCCGGTTTACACCAGGAACGCACAATCCCTCCATCAGTGCTCAGACTGTCTGCAATAGGCTGAGAGGGGCTGGACTGAGGGCTTGTAGGCCTGTTGTAAGGCAGGTCCTCACCAGACATCACCGGCAACAACGTCGCCTATGGGCACAAACCCACTGTCGCTGGACCAGACAGGACTGGCACAAAGTGCTCTTCACTGATGAGTCGCGGTTTTGTCTCACCAGGGGTGATGGTCAGATTCGCGTTTATCGTCAAAGGAATGAGCATTACACCGAGTCCTGTACTCTGGAATGGGATCGATTTGTAGGTGGAGGGTCCATCATTGTCTGGGGCGGTGTGTCACAACATCGGACTGAGCTTGTTGTCATTGGGGGCAATCTCAATGCTGTGCGTTACAGGGAAGACATCCTCTTCCCTCATGTGGTACCCTTCCCGCAGGCTCACCCTGACATGACCCTCCAGCATGACAATGCCACCAGCTCGTTCTGTGCGTGATTTCCTGCAAGACAAGAATGTCAGTGTCCTGCCATGGCCAGCGAAGAGCCTGGATCTCAATCCCATTGAGCATGTCTGGGACCTGTTGGATCCGAGGGTGAGGGTTAAGGCCATTCCCCACAGAAATGTCTGGGAACTTGCAGGTGCCTTGGTGGAAGAGTGGGGTAACATCTCACAGCAAGAACTGACAAATCTGGTTCAGTCCATGAGGAGGAGATGCACTGCAGTACTTAGTATCTGATTTTGACCCCCCCCCCCACCCACCCCCTTTGTTCAGGGACACATTCAATTTCTGTTGGTCACATGTCTGTGGAACTTGTTCAGTTTGTCTGTCGTTGAATCTTATGTTACAAATATTTACACATGTTAAGTTTGTTGAAAATAAACGCAGTTGACAGTGAGAGGACATTTCTTTTTCTGCCGAGTTTATATTCCTGGGTTGTTCGTTAGGCACAAAAGGGAAGAAAATGGACAAACGGAGGTAGCTGCCACCTGGAATGGTCCAATGAGAAAAGCTTATTTTCATCCTACATTTTAAAATGTCCTCTGTTGCATGACTTATTAGAACGATCCTGATGGTGTATCACTAATGACTCCCTTGTCACCTATCCCTTGCAGAGATCTGCGCCGTGTCCCGTATCTCCAAGAAGGAGATCGGCCGCTGCTTCAAGCTGATCCTCAAGGCCCTGGAGACCAGCGTGGACCTCATCACCACCGGAGACTTCATGTCCCGCTTCTGCTCCAACCTAGGCCTGCCGAAGCAGGTGCAGATGGCAGCCACCTATATCGCCCGGAAGGCCGTGGAGCTGGACCTGGTGCCCGGCAGGAGCCCCATTTCTGTGGCTGCTGCCGCCATCTACATGGCCTCCCAGGCCTCTGCCGAGAAGAAGACCCAGAAAGGTGAGGTGGGGGGGGGGGGGTTAGGCTTTTTCAGGTGGTCATCACTTAAAGTTCTTTATTGGCTGAATCTGAACTACACTACACAACCAGAAGTATGTGGACACCTGCTTGTTGAACATCTCATTCCAAAATCATGGGCATTAATATGCAGTTGGTCTCCTCTTTGCTGTTATAACTCTTCTGGGAAGGCTTTCCATTAAATGTTGAGCCATTGCTGTGGGTAGTTGCTAACATTCAGCCACAAGTGAATTTGTGAGGTTGGGCACTGATGTTGGGCGATTAGGCCTGGCTCGCAGTCAGAGTTCCAATTAATCCCAAAGGTGTTCGATGGGGTCGAGGTCAGGGCTCTGCAGGCCAGTCAAGTTCTTCCACACCAATCTTGACGAATTATTTCTGTATGGACCTCGCTTTGTGCATGGGGGCGTTGTCATGCTGCAACAGGAAAGGGCCTTCCCCAAACTGTTGCCACAAAGTTGGAAGCACAGAATCGTCTAGAATGTCATTATATGCTTCACTGGAACTAAGGGGCCTAGCACGAACCATGGAAAACAGCCCCAGACCATTATTTCTCCACCAAGCTTTATAGTTGGTACTATGCATTTGGGTAGGTAGTGTTGTCATGGCAACTGCCAAATGCAGATTTGTCCCTCTGACTGCCAGATGGTGATGCATGATTCATCAATCCAGGGAAGACGTTTCCACTGCTCCAGAGTCCAATGGCGGCGAGCTTTACACCACTCCAGCAAACGCTTGGTATTACGCATGTTGATCTTAGGCTTGTGTGTGGCTGCTTGGCCATGGAAACCCATTTCATGAAGATCGTGAGGAACAGTTATTGTGCCTACTTGGCTTCCAGAGGCGGTTTGGATCTCGGTAGTGAGTGTTGCAACTGAGGACAGATGATTTTTACACGCTTCAGCACTCGGTGGTCCAGTTCTGTGAGCTTGTGTGACCTACCACTTTGTGGCTGAGCCATTGTTGCTCCTAGACTTTTCCACTTCACAATAACAGCTAGACTTTTCCACTTCACAATAACAGCACTTACAGTTGACCCGGGGCAGAAATTTGACGACCTGACTTATTGGAAAGGTGGCATCTTATGACGGTGCCACGTTAAAAGTCACTGAGCTCTTCAGTAAGGCCATTCTACTGCCAGTGTTTGTCTATGGAGATTGCATGGCGGTGTGCTCGATTTTTATACACCAGTCAGCAACGGGTGTGGCTGAAATGGCCAAATCCTCTAGTTTGAAGGGGTATCCACATACTTTTTCACAGCACTTTATATACAAAAGCATTTGCCCCCTTTCAAATTGTAATCACTTATGCATATTTTTGATATGGAATTATCAATTTTCAAACAAAACCTAATATTAGATAAAGGGAACCTGAGTGAACAAATAACACAATTACATATTTAATTATTCATAAACAAGATCAGTCTCTCTCATCGCTGTGGAGGAATGTTGGCCCACTCTTCCATGCAGAGTTAAAGCAGCTCTGTGACATTTGTGGGTTTCAAGTCCTACCACAACTCTATTGGGATTAGGACTTTGGCTAGGCCATTCTAAAACTAAAAATGTGTTCATTGTCTTGTTGCATGACCCAGCTGCGCTTCAGCTCAGACCGATGGCCTGACATTCTCCGATACAGGGCAGTATACATGGTTCCTTCTATTAGGGCAAGTCGTCCAGGTCCTGAGGCAGCAAAGCGTCAGACTACCACCACCATGCTTGACCGTTGGTAGGAGTTTCTTACTGTGGAATGCAGTGGGACCCATGTTATACCTTTGAATCATTTTTCCATAGAACATTCTTCCAGGAGTCTGGATGATCATCCAGGTGCTTTTTTTTTGGCAAACTATAGTCCACTTTGGATGAGATGGGTCCCATTTATGTCTGGCAAAAACCAAATACTGCATTCCACAGTAACAACCGCAGACCAAAGGTCAGCATGGTGATGGTAGTGTGATGCTTTGCTGCCTCAGGACCTGGACGACTTGCCTTAATAGAAGGAACCATGAATTCTGCATCAGAGAATCCTACAGGAGAATGTCAGGCCATCTGTCTGCGAGCTGAAGCGCAGCTGGGTCATGCAGTGAGTTAAAGCCGTTCTGCATGGAAGAGGGGACCAATATTCCTCCACAGTGACGTGAAAGACTGATCAACAACTACAGGAAGTGTTTGGTTGGAGTCATTCCAGCTAAAGGTGGCACAACCAAGTAGTGTAAGGGGAAAATACTTTCTCACAAGGGCATTGGATGTTGGCTTTAAAGAAATAAATACAATTCAGGTTCCCTTTTTGTAATAGGTTTTGGGTGAAAATCTGTTAACAATCCGTATCATTAAGGGGGCCAATACTTTTTAATTGCACTGTATAGTGTATATATGTAGTATGTGTTTGTCTGCAAGCTTTACAACCTGCTTCAGTACATTTCAGGCATGAATAACAGTGTGACAATCAAAGGTTCAGGAACTTGTATTTCTGATAGTTCTGAGAACAAGTGCAGCACCAAATGTTCTGAAGACTCTTAAAACACCAGTAGTCAATTGTTCAAATCCTTCGACAGAGATTGGAGACATCGCTGGTGTGGCGGACGTCACAATCAGACAGTCTTACAGACTCATCTACCCCCGCGCTGCCGACCTCTTTCCCCCAGACTTCAAATTTGACACCCCCGTGGACAAACTGCCCCAGCTGTGATGACCTGCCGCCCCAACAACACATTCTGCTCTACTGGGTTCTTTTTTTAAATTGAATTTCTATGATTTTTTTTCTTTCCTCTGTTCCCTTGTTAATTAAGCCTTCGGGCCCTTGTCAAGGCACTTCTTTGCAGGAATACAGACAAGGACAGGACACACATTCCATTGCTATAAGAATTAGATTGCAAACTGTACATACAGTATTTCATTTGTGTGTATATATACTGTATATATGTCCAAGTGAGAATGTAATTGGTGCTTGCAATATTAGGCTGGTTTTATACTGTATACACCTACTTTTGTAGGAAATTAGCAGGTTACATTTTGTTAGCTTATTGGCAATGTATTAAAGTAAATTTAAATGCTTTTCTGAAAAGCACGTTGAACACCTCATGCATTGAATAACATTAAACTTTGTATGGAATGTGTTTGAGCGACTAATACTGCTTTTTTATTATCATTTGAAGTGTTCATTTTTTTGTATTACTACATAGATCAGTTAGTCTTTGCCCTTTACGGACAGTCAGACAAGTTATAGCTTGTCTCATCCCTCCTGCCGGGTGTACAGTTGTGGGCCTAGTGTAGCAATAGAAGCATAAGTTCAACAATTGCTTTTGTTTTGAAAATATGCCATTTAAGGGTCAAAAGTCAATACAAGAAGTAAACTCAGCAAAAAAATAATTTCACTGTCAACTGTTTATTTTCAGCAAACTTAACGTCTAAATATTTGTATGAACATAATATTCAACAACTGAACAAGTTCCACAGACATGAAATAATGTGTCCTTGAACAAAGGGGGGTCAAAATCAAAAGTAACAATGCAGCTGGTGGCCACACCAGATACTAAGTACTGCAGTACATCTCCTCCTGGACTGCACCAGATTTGCCAGTTCTTGCTGTGAGATGTTACCCCACTCTTCACCAATGCACCTGCAAGTTCCCAGACATTTCTGGGGGAATGGCCCTAGCCCCCACACTCCGATCCAAATGCTCAGTTGGATTGAGATCCAGGCTCTTCGCTGGCCATGGCAGAACACTGACATTCCTGTCTTGCAGGAAATCACGCACAGAACGAGCAGTATGGCTGGTGGCATTGTCATGCTCGAGGGTCATGTGAGGATGTGCCTGCAGGAAGGGTACCACATGAGGGAGGAGGATGTCTTCCCTGTAACGCACAGCGTTGAGATTGGCTGCAATAACTAGCTCAGTCCGATGTTGATGCACCGCCCCAGACCATGGTGGATTCTCCACCTCCAAATCGATCCCGCTCCAGACTACAGGCCTCGGTGTAGCGCTCATTCCTTCGACGATAAACGCTAATCCGACCAAAACCGCGACTCGTGAAGAGCATTTTGCCAGTCCTGTCTGGTCCAGCGACGGTGGGTTTGTGCCCGTAGGCGACGTTGTTGCCGGTGATGTCTGGTGAGGATCAGCCTTACAACCGGCCTACAAGCCCTCAGTCCAGCCTCTCTCAGCCTATTGCAGACAGTCTGAGCACTGATGGAGGGATTGTGCGTTCCTGGTGTAACTCGGGCAGTTGTTGCCATCCTGTACCTGTCCCGCAGGTATGATGATTTGATGTACCAATCCTGTGCAGGTGGTGTTGTGGTCTGCCACTGCGAGGACGATCAGCTGTCCGTCCTGTCTCCCTGTAGCGCTGTCTTAGGCGTGCCACAGCTACGGACATTGCAATTTATTGCCCTGGCTGCATCTACAGTCCTCATGCCTCCTTGCAGCATGCCTAAGGCACGTTCACGCAGATGAGAAGGGACCCTGGGCATCTTTCTTTTGGTGTTTTTCAGAGTCAGTAGAAAGGCCTCTTTAGTGTCCTAAGTTATCAGAACTGTGACCTTAATTGCCTACCGTCTAAGCTGGTACTGTCTTAACGACCATTCCACAGGTGCATGTTCATTAATTGTTTATGGTCAGTAGAAAAGAACATTTTAAGACACTAAAGAGGCATAACTGTGACCTTAATTGTCTACCGTCTGTAAGCGTCTTAACGACTGTTCCACAGGTACATTGAACAAGCAAGGGAAAACAGTGTTTAAACCCTTTACAAATTATCTTTTAAAGACAGGGTCCTGAAAAAGGGAAGTTTTTTGTTGCTGCTTAGTTTATTTGCAATGTTATGCTGTAGCTTAACAAGGGGAACTTGTGCTCAATGCTTCACCTTAATTAAAGGTAAATTAGTCTCTTTACTATACTTCGAGGTTTTGATCCTTCTACATGAGAAAATGTTTTCGTTATCCACTTACCTCAAAGCCAGGTCACTCCTTGCTGACTTCAGTAAGATGCACTCTGGGTCATGGATGAACAGTGGACTGCTGTAGTATGTTCATGGACAGTTCTATTGGGCATGTTGCTCTTCACACCATGGAAGAGATTCTCAAAGCAAAGAGACCAGGACATAACATGGGCTTGAAAGTGATGTGCTCACGCCAATAGAATACAATATGCAAAGGTAGCACAACTATTAAAAACATTTAATTTGTGCATTCATGATAGGCGACAAACCCCAACAAGCAAAATGCTTCTTTACACCAGGGCCAACAGTCATGTAACTTCAATGTGGTGTACCATTCAAAAAAGCTTGAGCGTGTTGCAAAAACAGACGAGCGGCCATTCAAACACTGGGACAAATAACTTTGTACAATCTATTTTCATAATTACACTAAACATAGATCATAAAAAAATACCTATTGATAGTGCTATCAGCTTAATTGTGTGTATATACATATATGCCCTCCCCTGTAGTGATTCATTTACATAGTCTGCACAAACTGGTACTAAGTTTAAGCTCCTGGGTAAAGATCTAGGACCAGCTTCCCCAATCCTCCTAACCTGGAGGCAACTTCACCCTACACATTAGTTTGATCATACATCCATTACTGTTTCCATAGTCCCACTGTCAGGACTGAATGGATGAGTTTTGGTAATCAGCTGTATCAGTCACTTCAGATCCACCATTTGACCAACTCTAATCATTGCAGGCTCTGGTATTTTCAGTTAAAATAATTGAGGTATCGAGGTTGGAATCAATTCCATTTCAAATCAGTTAATTCAGGTAGCGAATGGAAGTTCAACAGATTTTATACATCAAATTGAATTATAATGGGACTGACCCACTCTGTTAGAAATGCTATAATAATTGATTCTATCCACAAGAGCACAACATTGCTAGCTGAATGCATTGTTATCCCCCAATAACTAAATCTGGGGCTGTATAGCGCTCAGTACGAGTGCTGATCCAGGATCAGGTTCCCCTGTTCATGTAATCCTTTTCATTGTGATCTAAAAGGCATAACTGATCCTAAATCAGCACTTCTCCTCTGAGACACTTCATTCATATGCTTAATGGTGCTAGGAACCCGCCAGAGGGAGCCATGTCGGACAAGTCTCCATATTGTGTGCACCTTACAAATGACAATGTTTAAAGCGGCAGTCGCCGTTGTCTCTAGAACTTTGCTCTACTACTTAATTATTTTCCCTCCAACATCCTTATAGCATTACATAGTGAAACACGGCCCTGTATGCTAGTAAATGCGGGATAGTTGCAGTACCTTGAGGGCTAACACTGGGTGCACTGCTTAGTCTAATGATCATCTGTTTTAAAATAAAACATTTCTGCACTCTATTCTTTGAGAGTGAGCCAGCTCTTAGCTTTGCTAGCAGAAACAGGAAGGCATTCTTTAAAAACGGTGGGAGGGTTCTCCCTGCATTGTTGCAAAGGGCCCGTAACTAGGCCCGTAACTAAGCATTTCACTGTTAGTCCACACCGGTTGTTTACAAAGCATGTGACAAATAAGTGTGGGTGGGGGAGATGACAAGGATCAGTTAAAAGGGAGCCCTTACTTTGGCTTTCAAGTCAAAAGGCAGTAGTAGTCAAGATGTGTCGTCTTTAACCTCACGTGAGAGGTCAGTGATAAATGCTTAAAACACTTATAATACAATATGGCAGACCTTACAGAGAGAAGTCATTTAGTTATGGCTTGAGAAATGACTCGTTAATACGGATGAATAATATTCTGTACATGATAAAAAATAAAAGACTGACTATGAATAACATGATGTTGCCGGTGTTTCCTTTGACATAGTTCATATGAAAACCTCAGTGGTCAGACAATAGACAACATGCGCTGGAGGCCTCCTCCTCCCTCTTCTCTCAAAATTCTCAGAAGAAAAGCAAAATATAATCTCTTCTTGTTAAAAAAAAAGTTATTCCTTTTGTTAAAAAATAAAAAAGGGTGCTGGGTTGTGGAGTCGAGGGGGTCTTTCAATGACACAGAGTGCGCCCGAAGGCTGGAAGAGCGATGTTTCGCCTCCCTCAACATTTGTTTGGAAAAAAGCCTTTTTTTCAAATGTGAGCTACAGTCAGTCAGCGCTGTGTTGTTTGGTTCACTGTGTGTGTTTGTTCAACGTGTTAGGAGGAGGGAGAAGGGGGGCTAACACCAGTCTGCGATGTAGTCAAAGTCTGAGAACATGTCCTGCTCATTCTTGCTGAGCGCCCTGGGTTCTCTGGGCGGGGTCAGGATGGGTGCTTCTGAGGTAAATTCGTTGTCGAAGTTGCTGACGTCGTTGGAGTTCTGGATGGTCGGCACAAACGGAGGCTTCACCTTCTTGGACAGTAGTCCGTTCCAATCCATATTCTGGGGGGAGAAAGGAAGGAGAACATTTATGAAAGAGGGAACTTAGGTCAACTATCATGACAGACATGTATTGAATCGTCTACCTTGTGAGGAAAAAAAGCTGATGACAACCAAGATAAGTAGACACAGTCCACATTACCTGTAATCAAGGCTGTTTTGGTTTACAATATCAAAACAGATCAAATATATACAATTGAAATAAAAACCACTTTCAACTTACTCTGAAGAACAGATGTTTCTTTACTTCTTCTGCGTCTCGTTCTCCTGCCCCAAGACGTCTTTCTGGACTCCTCCTCAAAAGCTACAAACAAAAAGACCATAACAAAGCAGAGTAAACATTAAAGCTGTGTTTCAATAACACCATTGTCTTTTGTTTCTTCTCAGTTCACACTTTTGACAGCTGATAGCAGTCATTTGAGGTGTTGTGTAAAGGTCAATCTGAGGTGACTGCACCATTTGAAGTTAGTAGTAAGTAGAACTTCACCAGAACCCACCCTTCTCATGATGGAGATGGCCTCTGTTGAGAGGAACCTTGGGTAGCGGACTTCATCGTTGACGATGCTGTCAAACACCTCCTCCTCATCGTCCCCAGGGAATGGAGACTGGGACGGGGGAAAAAACACAGATTTTTGCACATACAGTCAATGATTGAAAATGCTATTTTCTTTTATATGGACAAGTACTGACCAGGTCAGCTACAATGGGACAAAGAAAGTATTTAGTCAGCCACCAATTGTGCAAGTTCTCCCACTTAAAAAGATGAGAGAGGCCTGTAATGTTCATCATAGGTACACTTCAACTATGACAGACAAAAAAGAGGAAAAAAATCCAGAAAATCAGTGTGAATTTATTTGCAAATTATGGTGGAAAATAAGTATTTGGTCACCTACAAACAAGCAATATTTCTGGCTCTCACAGACCTGTAACTTCTTCTTTAAGAGGCGCCTCTGTCCTCCACTCGTTACCTGTATTAATGGCACCTGTTTGAACTTGTTATCAGTATTAAAGACACCTGTCCACAACCTCAAACAGTCACACTCCAAACTCCACTATGGCCAAGACCAAAGAGCTGTCAAAGGACACCAGAAACAAATTTGTAGACCTGCACCAGGCTGGGAAGACTGAATCTGCAATAGGTAAGCAGCTTGGTTTGAAGAAATCAACTGTGGGAGCAATTATTAGGAAATGGAAGACATACAAGACCACTGATAATCTCCCTCGATCTGGGGCTCCACGCAAGATCTCACCCCGTGGAGTCAAAATGATCACAAGAACGGTGAGCAAAAATCCCAGAACCACACGGGGGGACCTAGTGAATGACCTGCAGAGAGCTGGGACCAAAGTAACAAAGCCTACCATCAGTAACCCACTACGCCGCCAGGGACTCAAATCCTGCAGTGCCAGACGTGTCCCCCTGCTTAAGCCAGTACATGTCCAGGCCCGTCTGAAGTTTGCTAGAGAGCATTTGGATGATCCAGGAGAAGATTGGGAGAATGTCATATTGTCAGATGAAACCAAAATAACTTTTTGGTAAAAACTCAACTCGTCATGTTTGGAGGACAAAGAATGCCGAGTTGCATCCAAAGAACATCATACCTACTGTGAAGCATGGGGGTGGAAACATCATGCTTTGGGGCTGTTTTTCTGCAAAGGGACCAGGACGACTGATCCGTGTAAAGGAAAGAATGAATGGGGCCATGTATCGTGAGATTTTGAGTGAAAACGTCCTATCAGCAAGGGCATTGAAGATGAAGTGGCTGGGTCTTTCAGCATGACAATGATCCCAAACACACCGCCCGGGCAACGAAGGAGTGGCTTCGTAAGAAGCATTTCAAGGTCCTGGAGTGGCCTAGCCAGTCTCAACACCATAGAAAATCTTTGGAGGGAGTTGAAAGTCCGTGTTGCCCAGCAACAGCCCCAAAACATCACTGCTCTAGAGGAGATCTGCATGGAGGAATGGGCCAAAATACCAGCAACAGTGTGTGAAAAACTTGTGAAGAGTTACAGAAAACGTTTGACCTCTGTCATTGCCAACAAAGAGTATTGAGATAAACTTTTGTTATTGACCAAATACTTATTTTCCAACATAATTTGCTAATAAATTCATTTAAAAAATTCTACAATGTGATTTTCTGGATTTTTTTTTCTCATTTTGTCTGTCATAGTTGAAGTGAACCTATGATGAAAATTACAGGCTTCTCATCTTTTTAAGTGGGAGAACATGCACAATTGGTGGCTGACTAAATACTTTTTTGCCCCACTGTATGTACAGTTGAAGTCAGAAGTTTACATACACTTAGGTTGGAGTCATTAAAACTTGTTTTTCCACTTCAATCACTCCACAAATTCCTTGTTAACAAACTATAGTTTTGGCAAGTCGGTTAGGACATCTACTTTATGCGTGACACAAGTAATTTTTCTAACAATTGTTTACAGACAGATTATTTCACTGTATCACAATTCCAGTGGGTCAGAGGTTTACATACACCAAGTGCCTTTAAACAGCTTGGAAAATTCCAGAAAATTATGTTAATGCTTTAGAAGCTTCTGAGCGGCTAATTGACATCATTTGAGTCCATGTATTTCAAGGCCTACCTTCAAACTCAGTGCCTCCTTGCTTGACATCATGGGAAAAAAATCTAACGAAATCAGCCAAGACAAAAACAATTGTAGAACTCCGCAAGTCTGGTTCATCCTTGGGAGCAATTTCCAAATGCCTGAAGGTACCACATTCATCTGTATAAACAATAGTATGCAAGTATAAACACCACAGGACTACGCAGCCATCATACCGCTCAGGAAGGAGACGCATTCTGTCTCCAAGAGATTAACACACTTTGGTGTGAAAAGTGCAAATCAATCCCAGAACAACAGCAAAGGACCTTGTGAAGATGGAGGAAACAGGTACAAAAGTATCTATAACCACAGTAAAACGAGTCCTATATCAACTTAACCTGAAAGGCCGCTTAGCAAGGAAGAATCCACTGCTCCAAAACCACCATAAAAAAGCCAGACTACAGTTTGCAACTGCACATGGGGACAAAGATCGTACTTTTTGGAGAAATGTCCTCTGGTCTGATGAAACAAAAATATAACTGTTAGGCCATAATGACCATCGTTATGTTTGGAGGAAAAAGGGGAACGCTTGCAAGCCGAAGAACACTATCCCAACCGTGAAACACGGGTGTGGCAGCAACATGTTGTGGGGGTGCTTTGCTGTAGGAGGAACTGGTGTACTTCACTAAATAGATGGCATCATGAGGCAGGAAAAGTATGTGGATATATTGAAGCAACATCTCAAGACATCATTCAGGAAATTAAAGCTTGGTCAAAAATGGGTCTTCTAAATGGACAATGACCCCAAGCATACTTCCAAAGTGGTGGCAAAATGGCTTAAGGACAACAAAGTCAAGATATTGGAGTGGTCATCACACAGACCTGACCTCAATCCTATAGAACATTTGTGGGCAGAACTGAAATAGTCTGTGCGAGCAAGGAGGCCTACAAACCTGACTCAGTTACACCAGCTGTGTCAGGAGGAATGGGCCAAAATTCACCCAACTTATTGTGGGAAGCTTGTGGAAGGCTACCTGAAACGTTTGACCCAAGCTAAATAATTTAAAGGCAATGCTACCAAATACTAATTGAGTGTATGTAAACTTCTGACCCACTGGGAATGTGATGAAAGAAATAAAAGCTGAAATAAATCACTTTACTATTATTCTGACATTTCACATTCTGAAAATAAAAAGTGGCAATCCTAACTGACCTAAGACAGGGAATTTTTACTAGGTTTCAATGTCAGGAATTGTGAAAAAGTGAGTTTAAATGTATTTGGCTATGGTGTATGTAAACTTCCGACTTCAACTGTATTTAATGTTAGAATAGTCATGACAATTGTAGTTTTGTGATAGTTTTTTTTGCCATTATCATCTTGAAAATTCAATTCTAAAAATGTAAAAACAATATAATACACATTATCAGTCAAAAGTTTGGACACCTACTCATTTCAAGGGCTTCTTCATTTTCTACATTGTGGAATAATAAACTATGAAATAACACATATGGAATCATGTAGTAACCAAAAACACTATTTTATATTCTTCAAAGTAGCCACCCTTTGCCTTGATGACAGCTTTGCACATTCTTGGCATTCTCTCAATCAGCTTAATGAGGAATGCTTTTCCAACAGTCTTGAAGGAGTTCCCACATATGCTGAGCACTTGTTGGCTGCTTTTCCTTCACTCTGCGGTCCAACTCATCCCAAAACTCAATTGGGTTGAGGTCAGGGTGATTGTGGAGGCCAGGTCATATGATGCAGCACTCCATTACTCTCCTTCTTGGTCAAATAGCCCTTACACAGCCTGGAGGTGTGTTGGGTCATTGTCCTGTTGAAAAACAAATGATATCCCATCTGGTTTGTGCTTAGGGGGACTATCACTGCAGAATGCTGTGGTAGCCATGCTGGTTAAGAGTGCCTTGAATTCTAAATAAATCACTGACGTGTCACCAGCAAAGCACCAACACGCCTCCTCCTCCATGCTTCACGGTGGGAACCACACATGCAGAGTTCATCCTTTCACCTACTCTGGTTCTCACAAAGACACGACAGTCGGAACCAAAAATCTCAAATTTGGACTCATCAGACCAAAGGACATATTTCCACCAGTCTAATGTCCATTGCTCATGATTCTTGGCCCAAGCAAGTCTCTTCTTATTATTAGTGTCCTTTAGTAGTGATTTCTTTCGAGCAATTCAACCATGAAAGCCTGATGGGGCTCCCGATTGGTGCAGCGGTCTAAGGCACTGCATCTCAGTGCAAGAGGCGTCACTACAGACCCTAGTTCGATCCAGGGCTGTATCACAACCGACCGTGATCAGGAGTCCCATAGGGCAGCGCATAAATTGGCCCTGCGTCCGGGTTAGGCAGTCATTGTAAATAAGAATTTGTTCTTAACTGACTTGCCTAGTTAAATAAAAAATAAAAAACCAAATTAACACAGTCTCCTCTGAACACTTGATGTTGAGATGTATCTGTTCCTTGAACTCTGCGAAGCATTTATTTGGGCTGCAATCTGATGTGCAGTTAACTCTAATGAACGTATCCTCTGCAGCAGAGGTAACTGAGTATTCCTTTCCTGTGGCAGTCCTTATGAGAGCCAGTTTCATCATAGCGCCTGATAGTTTTTGCGATTGACTGACCTTCATGTCTTAAAGTAATGATGGGCTGACTATCTTTTCGCTTTGTTAATTTGAGCTGTTCTTGCCATAACATGGACTTGGTATTTTACCAAATAGGGCTATAATCGGTATACCACCCCTACCTTGTCACAACACAACTGATTGGCTCAAACGCATTAAGAAGGAAAGAAATTCCACAAATTAACTTTGACAAAGCACACCTGTTAATTGAAATGCATTCCAGGTGACAACCTCATGAAGCTGGTTGAGAGAATGCCAAGAGTGTGCAAAGCTGTCAAGGCAAAGGGTGGCTACTTTGAAGAATCTAAAATATTCCATGTGTAATTTCATAGTTTTGATGTCTTCACTATTATTCTACAATGAAGAAAATAGTAAAAATAAAGAAAAACTCTGGATTGAGTAGGTGTTCTAAAACTTTTGACTGGTACTGTATATATATTTTGGAGTTGACCAAATATTGGCCAGCTTTAAGAGCCATAGTATTGAGTAGGTATGCATCCATATGACAGGTGAGAACCACTAACCTCTCCAACCAGCATCTCAAAGACGAGGACCCCCAGACCCCACCAGTCCACAGCACGTGTGTATGATGTCTCCGTCAGAACCTCTGGGGCCAGGAACTCAGGAGTACCACAAAACGTGCTGGTGCGGTCCCTGAACCCCATTCCTGCCAGAATACACATAACCATGATACATGTATGGAGACTTTACCGTCCACCCAGACATGGAAATCTGACACCCACATACGTTTCAGATCAGCATATTGTGCATTCAGAAGGTATTTAGACCCCTTGACTCTTTCCACATTTTGTTATGTTACAGCCCTTTACTGAAATGGGTTAAATAGTTTTTCCCCCTCAACCTACACATAGTACCCCAAAATGACAAAGCAACAAAGTAAAAAAAAAATGGTAACAAAAAACCCGGAAATATCACATTTCTTTAAGTATTCAGACCCTTTAAATTAGGTACTTTGTTGAAGCATCTTTGGCAGCGATTTCAGCCTCGATTCTTCTTGGGTATGATGATTCATGTTTCTCCAATTCTTCTCTGCAGATCCTCTCAAACTCTGTCAGGTTGGATGGGGAGCATTGCTGCACAGCTATTTTCAGGTCTCTCCAGAGATGTTAGATCAGGTGTAAGTCCATGCTCAGGCTGGGCCACTCAAGGACATTCAAAAACGTGTCCCAAAGCCACTACTGCGTTGTCTTGGCTGTGTGCTTAGGGTCGTTGTCCTGTTGGAAGGTGAGCCTTAGTCAGAGGTCCTGAGTGCTCTGGAGCAGGTTTTCATCAAGTATTTCTCTGTACTTTTCTCCGATCATCTTTCCTGACTAGTCTCCCTGCCACTGAAAAACATACCCACAGCATGATGCTGCTGCCACCATGATTCACCGTAGGGATGGTGCCAGGTTTCCTCAAGACACGACACTTGGCATTCAGGCCAAAGAGTTTAACCTTGGTTTCATCAGGTCAGAGTCCTTTAGGTGCCTTTTGGCAAAATCCAAGAGGGCTGTCATGTGCCGTTTACTGAGGAGTGGCCACTCTGCCATAAAGGCCTGATTGGTGGAGTGCTACAGAGATGGTTGTCCTTCTGGAAGGTTCTCCCATCTCCACAGAGGAACTCTGGAGCTCTGTGAGATGAACATCGGGTTCTTGGTCACCTCCCTGACCAAGGCCCTTCTCCCCCGATTGCTCAGTTTGGCTGGGCGGCCAGCTCTAGGAAGTCTTGGTGGTTCCAAACCTCTTCGATTTAAGAATGATGGAGGCCACTGTGTTCTTGCTGCAGAAATGTTTTGGTACCCTTCCCCAGATCGGTGCGACACAATTCTGTCTCGGAGCTCTAGGGACAATTCCTTTGACCTCATGGCTTGGTTTATGCTCTGACATGCACTGCCAACTGTGGGACCTTATATAGACTGGTGCGTGCCTTCCCAAATCATGTCCAATCAATTGAATTTACCCTCAGACTCCAAATCAAATTGTAGAAAGAGCTCAGGATGACCAATGGAAACAGAATGCACCTGAACTCAATTTCGAGTCTCATAGCAAAGGGTCTGTATACTTACGTAAATAAAATGTTTTTAATTTTTAATACATTTGTTAAATCTTCTAAAAACCTGCTTTTGCTTTGTCATTATGGGGTTTTGTGCTTATATTGATGAGGACCTTTATTTAATACATTTAAAAATATGCCTGTAACGTAACAAAATGTGGATCAAGTCAAGGGGTCTGAATACTTTCTGAATGCACTGGATACCTTATATAGAGTCAGGGTAAGGATATTATACAAATGCACTGGATACCTTATATAGAGTCAGGGTAAGGATATTATACAAATGCACTGGATACCTTATATAGAGTCAGGGTAAGGATATTATACAAATGCACTGGATACCTTATATATAGTCAGGGTAAGGATATTATACAAATGCACTGTATACCTTATATAGAGTCAGGGTAAGGATATTATACAAATGCACTGGATACCTTATATAGAGTCAGGGTAAGGATATTATACAAATGCACTGGATACCTTATATAGAGTCAGGGTAAGGATATTATACAAATGCACTGGATACCTTATATAGAGTCAGGGTAAGGATATTATACAAATGCACTGGATACCGTATATAGAGTCAGGGTAAGGATATTATACAAATGCACTGTATACCTTATATATAGTCAGGGTAAGGATATTATACAAATGCACTGGATACCTTATATAGAGTCAGGGTAAGGATATTATACAAATGCACTGGATACCTTATATAGAGTCAGGGTAAGGATATTATACAAATGCACTGGATACCTTATATAGAGTCAAGGTAAGGATATTATACAAATGCACTGGATACCTTATATAGAGTCAGGGTAAGGATATTATACAAATGCACTGGATACCTTATATAGAGTCAAGGTAAGGATATTATACAAATGCACTGGATACCTTATATATAGTCAAGGTAAGGATATTATACAAATGCACTGGATACCTTATATAGAGTCAGGGTAAGGATATTATACAAATGCACTGGATACCTTATATAGAGTCAGGGTAAGGATATTATACAAATGCACTGGATACCTTATATAGAGTCAGGGTAAGGATATTATACAAATGCACTGGATACCTTATATAGAGTCAGGGTAAGGATATTATACAAATGCACTGGATACCTTATATAGAGTCAGGGTAAGGATATTATACAAATGCACTGGATACCTTATATAGAGTCAGGGTAAGGATATTATACAAATGCACTGGATACCTTATATATAGTCAAGGTAAGGATATTATACAAATGCACTGGATACCTTATATAGAGTCAAGGTAAGGATATTATACAAATGCACTGGATACCTTATATAGAGTCAGGGTAAGGATATTATACAAATGCACTGGATACCTTATATAGAGTCAGGGTAAGGATATTATACAAATGCACTGGATACCTTATATAGAGTCAGGGTAAGGATATTATACAAATGCACTGGATACCTTATATAGAGTCAGGGTAAGGATATTATACAAATGCACTGGATACCTTATATAGAGTCAGGGTAAGGATATTATACAAATGCACTGGATACCTTATATAGAGTCAGGGTAAGGATATTATACAAATGCACTGTATACCTTATATATAGTCAGGGTAAGGATATTATACAAATGCACTGGATACCTTATATAGAGTCAGGGTAAGGATATTATACAAATGCACTGGATACCTTATATAGAGTCAGGGTAAGGATATTATACAAATGCACTGGATACCTTATATAGAGTCAGGGTAAGGATATTATACAAATGCACTGGATACCTTATATAGAGTCAAGGTAAGGATATTATACAAATGCACTGGATACCTTATATAGAGTCAAGGTAAGGATATTATACAAATGCACTGGATACCTTATATAGAGTCAGGGTAAGGATATTATACAAATGCACTGGATACCTTATATAGAGTCAGGGTAAGGATATTATACAAATGCACTGGATACCTTATATAGAGTCAGGGTAAGGATATTATACAAATGCACTGGATACCTTATATAGAGTCAGGGTAAGGATATTATACAAATGCACTGGATACCTTATATAGAGTCAGGGTAAGGATATTATACAAATGCACTGGATACCTTATATAGAGTCAGGGTAAGGATATTATACAAATGCACTGGATACCTTATATAGAGTCAGGGTAAGGATATTATACAAATGCACTGTATACCTTATATATAGTCAGGGTAAGGATATTATACAAATGCACTGGATACCTTATATAGAGTCAGGGTAAGGCTTTATACAAATGCACTGGATACCTTATATAGAGTCAGGGTAAGGATATTATACAAATGCACTGGATACCTTATATAGAGTCAAGGTAAGGATATTATACAAATGCACTGGATACCTTATATAGAGTCAGGGTAAGGATATTATACAAATGCACTGGATACCTTATATAGAGTCAAGGTAAGGATATTATACAAATGCACTGGATACCTTATATATAGTCAAGGTAAGGATATTATACAAATGCACTGGATACCTTATATAGAGTCAGGGTAAGGATATTATACAAATGCACTGGATACCTTATATAGAGTCAGGGTAAGGATATTATACAAATGCACTGGATACCTTATATAGAGTCAGGGTAAGGATATTATACAAATGCACTGGATACCTTATATAGAGTCAGGGTAAGGATATTATACAAATGCACTGGATACCTTATATAGAGTCAGGGTAAGGATATTATACAAATGCACTGGATACCTTATATAGAGTCAGGGTAAGGATATTATACAAATGCACTGGATACCTTATATAGAGTCAGGGTAAGGATATTATACAAATGCACTGGATACCTTATATAGAGTCAGGGTAAGGATATTATACAAATGCACTGGATACCTTATATAGAGTCAGGGTAAGGATATTATACAAATGCACTGTATACCTTATATATAGTCAGGGTAAGGATATTATACAAATGCACTGGATACCTTATATAGAGTCAGGGTAAGGATATTATACAAATGCACTGGATACCTTATATAGAGTCAGGGTAAGGATATTATACAAATGCACTGGATACCTTATATAGAGTCAGGGTAAGGATATTATACAAATGCACTGGATACCTTATATAGAGTCAGGGTAAGGATATTATACAAATGCACTGGATACCTTATATAGAGTCAGGGTAAGGATATTATACAAATGCACTGGATACCTTATATAGAGTCAGGGTAAGGATATTATACAAATGCACTGGATACCTTATATATAGTCAAGGTAAGGATATTATACAAATGCACTGGATACCTTATATATAGTCAAGGTAAGGATATTATACAAATGCACTGGATACCTTATATAGAGTCAGGGTAAGGATATTATACAAATGCACTGGATACCTTATATAGAGTCAGGGTAAGGATATTATACAAATGCACTGGATACCTTATATAGAGTCAGGGTAAGGATATTATACAAATGCACTGGATACCTTATATAGAGTCAGGGTAAGGATATTATACAAATGCACTGGATACCTTATATAGAGCCAGGGTAAGGATATTATACAAATGCACTGGATACCTTATATAGAGTCAGGGTAAGGATATTATACAAATGCACTGGATACCTTATATAGAGTCAGGGTAAGGATATTATACAAATGCACTGGATACCTTATATAGAGTCAGGGTAAGGATATTATACAAATGCACTGGATACCTTATATAGAGTCAGGGTAAGGATATTATACAAATGCACTGGATACCTTATATAGAGTCAGGGTAAGGATATTATACAAATGCACTGGATACCTTATATAGAGTCAGGGTAAGGATATTATACAAATGCACTGGATACCTTATATAGAGTCAGGGTAAGGATATTATACAAATGCACTGGATACCTTATATAGAGTCAGGGTAAGGATATTATACAAATGCACTGGATACCTTATATAGAGTCAGGGTAAGGATATTATACAAATGCACTGGATACCTTATATAGAGTCAGGGTAAGGATATTATACAAATGCACTGGATACCTTATATAGAGTCAGGGTAAGGATATTATACAAATGCACTGGATACCTTATATAGAGTCAGGGTAAGGATATTATACAAATGCACTGGATACCTTATATAGAGTCAGGGTAAGGATATTATACAAATGCACTGGATACCTTATATAGAGTCAGGGTAAGGATATTATACAAATGCACTGGATACCTTATATAGAGTCAGGGTAAGGATATTATACAAATGCACTGGATACCTTATATAGAGTCAAGGTAAGGATATTATACAAATGCACTGTATACCTTATATAGAGTCAGGGTAAGGATATTATACAAATGCACTGTATACCTTATATAGAGTCAGGGTAAGGATATTATACAAATGCACTGTATACCTTATATAGAGTCAGGGTAAGGATATTATACAAATGCACTGTATACCTTATATAGAGTCAGGGTAAGGATATTATACAAATGCACTGTATACCTTATATAGAGTCAGGGTAAGGATATTATACAAATGCACTGTATACCTTATATAGAGTCAGGGTAAGGATATTATACAAATGCACTGTATACCTTATATAGAGTCAGGGTAAGGATATTATACATTTATTTGACATTCAATGGTGTTGGAACAGTGAGAGATGGCATTAAGTTGAGGTTGAGTGGTTTTTGTCCTATTTACCCTCTTTGCAAAGGCCAAAGTCAGCTATTTTTACATAGCCCTCAGTGTCCAAGAGCAGATTGTCAAGCTTCAGATCTCTGAAAGTAAAACAAAAATAAATAAATCATGAGAATCCGTATCAATATATATAAGAGTATATATTCACCCAGTGAATGGAACTATTCTTACCTGTACACAATCTTATGTTCGTGTAAAAACTGTAATCCCAATACGACACAAGCTGCATAAAATCTACAAGAGAGAAAAAAAAGAAGAGGGGATTGCAGCAAGAAAACAGAGAAAATTCAACGACTTTTTTCACTTCATGATTTAGCGTATCACTTAAAACAAGACCGTGGATATAGGAGTTGAGCACTTCAGATACTATTTCAAAGCAAATTGCACCAGAAAATAATCTTGACACAGAAACAAACACTTTGGTGCTCACAAAGGAAGTGAACCTTCATATTACTACTAGACAAAAATACGTTAAAGATTAAATTCACAGTAGGGGAAATCGCCCCACTATCTGCCCCATGGCCATTAAGGTTTTTGTTTTGTTGACAAAGCAGAGCTGGGGAGCATCGCAGTAGAAGAAAAAAAATGGCAGTACATATGCTGCTGTTCTATCACGTGTGCAATGATGTCAGAGGGGGAAAAAACAACTGTGGTTTGCAGTAACTTCTGTAATATCACAAACAGACGTGGCAGTTTCATTCTTTTTTTTTTAAGGGGAAATCTGCAGTTGCTCCATCCATTTTTGGACTTATAATTTAATTATATGTACTGATTGATTCTTCCAGAATATAACATATAAACATATATATGCCTCATGAACTTAGTTAAACTGTAATATCCCAAATATAAGATTGTTTTACAAACATTGGGGTAAAACAAAGTAAATGTAAAACAAACATTATAAAACCTCAACATGGTTAAAACTATCATTTTGATATAATGGATGGTCAGTCCTTGTATAGGTAGGTCTATGAATTTGAGTGATTACATTTCTCAAGCCCCATCCCATAGCTTTTTAGCAAAACAGGGGCAGGAGGGGCTTTGTTATTGATTTCAGCTTTAAAGCATATAAATATAAAAAATGTCACTCACATGGCCCTGGGCTCGGAGAAGACGTCAGCGTGGATGTGCATCATCAGGTCTCCCCCGGCAGCGTACTCCATGACGAAGCACACGTGCTCCTGCGTTTGGAAGCAGGCAAAGAGGTTGACCAGGAACGGGTGGCGCACGCTGTTCACCGCCTCAAATATACGCTTCTCACACATCAGACTGGGGGGGGGGGAGACCGAGAGACAAAGATGTAGGCCACTGATGCCTGGGCAAGAAAATCTATTTAATGCTACTTAAAATCCATGTGTAAATCAATTCCTGAAATGAAAGGAAATCAGACCAAACTTGTCTGAGCTGAGCTAATATCTTTCCCAGCAGCAACTGTTAAAGGATTAATATGTAGAAATCGTTCTGCCAGTGTCTGGTTGACTTCACTTAATTTCAGTTTATTTGACAAAACAACCAATGTATAGCGTAGAGCATTTACCAACCCGGTTCCTGGAGAGCTACCCTCCTGTAGGTTCACACTCCAACCCTGTTCCTGGAGAGCTACCATCCTGTAGGTTTTCACTCCAACCCTGTTCCTGGAGAGCTACCATCCTGTAGGTTTTCACTCCAACCCTAATCTAGTGCAGCTGATATATAATAGTTAGCTGGTTGATAAACCACATCAGTTTAGTTTTAACTAGGTTGGATTGAAAACCTACAGGAGGGTAGCTCTCTGGGTACAGGGCTGAATTGAAAACCTACAGGAGGTTAGCACCCTGGGTACAGGGCCGGAGAGACCTGTTTTAGAGAATCCTTGTACCATCTAAACCCCCTTGAAATGTCTTCAATAACCAAAAATATCTGGTATACAAAACGAAAATAAAAAGACACAAAAAATATGACACTAAAAGGACATAAAACGGACGTACCACATACCAGGCTTGCTTTCCATGAGAATGACAGGTCTATAGCTCACCTTTCTTTGTGAATTTGGTCAGTTTGCGTACAAAGCTACATATTGCGCCCATATCAATGGACTTTCTTTTTGCTCGTAGTCAACTCTGAATTGAATTACGTGGCTAAACAAAGGTAAACTGTTCAGCTCATCAAACAAACAATTCAAAAGACATCAGTATCTTGGTTGAAGTGCACAGGTTGAGCCCCTTGGTTGAGCCCCTTGGTTGAGCCCCTTGGTTGAGCCCCTTACCTGTCCACCTCGTCACGAGCCACAATGTCTCCTTTCTTCAGGGCTTTGATGGCGAACATCTCTCCTGTGCTTTTATACTCGGCTAACAATACCTGTGAGAGGAGGGAAGAGAGGAGGCGGCATTTTAGGAAGGCTGGGTTGAGATTTTCAGTAAGAGCACCTCTCTCTAGAGCAGGGTTTCCTAAACTCAGTCTTAGGCCTGTGCGCATGCACACATCCGAGTGCACGTTTTGTTTTTTTGACCTAGCACTACACAGCTGATAAAACTAAATCAAAGATTGATGATGAGTTGGTTATTTTAAAATCAGTTGTGTAGTACTAGGGGAAAACTAAACATGCACCTAGGGAGGGTCCTAGGACCTCTAGAACAGGGACAAGTAACTTCAGTACTCCGGGTTTTGATTGACTCCAATAATCAACTAATCATGATCTTCAGTTTAGAAAGCAATTAGTTTAAAATCAGCTGTGTTTGCTAGGGATGGAGAAAAAAGTGAGAGAGACCCCCCCTGTCCCCCGAGGACTGGAGCGGAAGGGCTGAGAAAAAGGGAAGAGCAGGGCTCTCCAACCCTGTTCCTGGAGAGCTACCCTCCTGTAGGTTCACTCCAACCCTGTTCCTGGAGAGCTACCCTCCTGTAGGTTCACTCCAACCCTGTTCCTGGAGAGCTACCCTCCTGTAGGTTCACTCCAACCCTGTTCCTGGAGAGCTACCCTTCCTGTAGGTTCACTCCAACCCTGTTCCTGGAGAGCTACCCTCCTGTAGGTTCACTCCAACCCTGTTCCTGGAGAGCTACCCTCCTGTAGGTTCACTCCAACCCTGTTCCTGGAGAGCTACCCTCCTGTAGGTTTTCAATCCAACCCTGTTCCTGGAGAGCTACCCTCCTGTAGGTTTTCAATCCAACCCTGTTCCTGGAGAGCTACCCTCCTGTAGGTTTTCAATCCAACCCTGTACCAGGAGCGCTACCCTCCTGTAGGTTTTCAATCCAACCCTGTTCCTGGAGAGCTACCCTCCTGTAGGTTCACTCCAACCCTGTTCCTGGATAGCTTCCCTCCTGCAGGTTCACTCCAAACCTGTTCCTGGATAGCTTCCCTCCTGTAGGTTCACTCCAACCATAATCTTGCACACCTGATTCTAATAAGCTGGTCGATAAGATGAGTCAGAAGTTACAACTGGGGTTGGTGTGAAAACCTACAGAAGGGTAGCTCTCCTGGAACAGGGTTGGTGTGAAAACCTACAGAAGGGTAGCTCTCCTGGAACAGGGTTGGTGTGAAAACCTACAGAACGGTAGCTCTCCTGGAACAGGGTCGGTGTGAAAACCTACAGAAGGGTAGCTCTCCTGGAACAGGGTTGGTGTGAAAACCTACAGAAGGGTAGCTCTCCTGGAACAGGGTTGGTGTGAAAACCTACAGAAGGGTAGCTCTCCTGGAACAGGGTTGGTGTGAAAACCTACAGAACGGTAGCTCTTGGAGTGCCCTGGGATCGTGAAATGGGTTGAGTGTGTGCCACGTACCTTTCCGAAATGACCACGACCAAGGACTGCAACACATTTAAAGTCTCTGAGACTAAACCGAAATTGTTCTTCTTCCCTGGAAATGGAGGTAGATATCATATATTCAATGGAAAAATACAGACAAACTAATGGTGTCCTGTGTGGCTCAGTTGGTAGAGCATGGTGCTTGCATACTAGGGTTGTGGGTTTGATTCCCACAGAGGACATCTACTGTAAGTCGTTCTGGATAAGAGCATCTGCTAAATGACTAAAATGTAAAACTTTTTTTTTTATTGCTTTCAATAAGAAAATAAATAACCAATCAATTAAGAGGTAAAAACATGCACTTCCTCATGGAAGTTGGGAACAATACACTGCCCCCAATAAATTAATTATAACCAATCAAACAAAAACAAACACCTATTAAAAAGTACGTCATGAATGCATCAGTTTCTTACAAAAATGTCCTCAAACAGTTAAAACAACATTTGAGTCACAGATATTCACCCTATTTGATAGTCAAAGAATCGCTGCTCTTGAACACATAATGAGTAATTATTTAGGATTTGTAAATCAGTGATTCTGCGCAGTTCAAATGCAATGTAGTCGTCAGTGAGCTCTACCTTATCTCCTTCTGTATGGCTGTGAGCTCCAGGCCTGGAGGCTGGATCTCCTGCTCTGCTACCTTGTCTAGTCTGTCTAGGTCTGACGACTTCACAGCTATGCTGTTCCTCTTGTTCAGGAAATCAAACGATGCCAGGGCGTCCTGCAACAGCATAACACACTTTTTAGGAGGATGGGGCAGCGTGGTTGTGTTCAGTGTGGCACACTGTAACAAAATGTTTTGCAACGGAAAAAGTTTGTTCGGATTCAGGTAGTACAGCCCAGTTTCAAAACGTTTTCATTGAGCAAGACCCAGGTTTCCATTGACAGTTTTTTAATGTTTTAATTTGCTTGAGCTGGGATGACCATTCCCACTATCATAACCATTATCATATGTGACTACAGGTGCACTACTTCCTCTATCAGGCATCTCCATGGTAACCCCATATCCGTACCTGTACTTCCTCCTTGTCGGGCAGTTTGTTGTCCTGTGCCAGTGGTTCTCTGATGCCAGCGGGTACAGGGTAGTGCTTGGGCTCTTTGTCAAAGTCCAGCTTGGTCACCAACGGTTCACTGATGGGACTGGAAGGAAAGGTGCCACATCTTAATGAGAGAGTCTACAGACTGTATGTGTGAAGATGTTATGAAGGTATCTGGCATTTGTGACTGTGTGTTGCGTGCATGTGCACACAAACGCCCGTGTGAATTCATGCCTGTTATATATATATATATATATATATATATACACACACACACAGAGACACACCTGATGGGTGTTGGAGATCCTGGCAGACTGCTGATCCCGGTCTCAGCCACCTGTGGGCTGACTGTGGGTAAGGCCCTTCTGACCAGGCGGCCCCAGGTGGCAATGTTTATGTTCATCTGAGGAGCACGCAGGAACGTCTTCCCTGAGGAGGGTCACAGGATAGGTCAGTGACACACTAATTTCCTTAACAGTGGTCACAAAGCCGGACAGGGAACACTAGTCCTCACAACACCCCTACAGAACCTATGACCGGGGGTGACCGTGGAAATCATCACCTCACCATTATTTGATTACCGATATTTAGTGTAAGAGACTGAATTAAGCCATCCAAAAGAGGACAATAAATAGTGTCCTGAAAACCAAAGCAACTATGTAATTTCTCAGACAAATTTAGATGTAATTAATATTTTCCATTAAAAACATAGTTTCTTTCTGTGGACCTCTTGTTGAGTATGAAGTAACTTGTATTCTGCTTCTCAGAAAATGACGAGTTACCTTGCTGCTTTGAGAAGATCTTTTTTTGTCTCTGCAGTTTGGGTCGCCGCTCAATGACAGGGGTGAAAAATGTGACCTGAACAAAAATCCATAGTTTGGAGGAGACATACAGGACACCCAAGCAAACTTCATCATAGGAAGGTATTGATAACTGGGTGGTGTTCATTAGGGCAAACACGGAAAACATTTAAAAACGCTAGCACCCGAAAACTAAAATGAGCGTTTCTTATTGGACAGTTCCAGTTAATGAACACAACCCTGGTGTAGTGTCAAGGTGGGATACCTCTGCAAACAGGGTTCCCTGAGGCTCCAGGTAGAGACACATGCCGTGACGCTGGTTGTCCAGGAAGTCCTCCAGTCGCAGGAACTTGACAGCACACAGCGAGCGCCAGTCTCTCCAGTACACCGAGATCTCCAGCTCACGAGACTGCAGGTTAAACAATGCACACAAGGTCAAGCGCACACACACACAAGGCAAAGTCAAGTATTCATAGGGTAACATTAACGTGGTGCACTGTGATTTAATTTGAAACCTTTCTTCAACAATGTGAAATACAAGGAGGAGATTATTTAACTAGTGTCTAGTGAACTGAGAAATCCACTAGTCTTCTCCTCATAACAATTACTGTTGTAGAAAATACCAAAATTAAACTGGCTGTCAGATAATGAGGTTTGCAATATGCTTATAAGTTAACTGTGTCTGTGTCGTACCCTGTCCAGCTCCAGTGTAAACTTCTGATCCCAGGACTGGTTACTGACAGGTCTCCAGTTGGTCTGTCCCACCACTGTATTGTCCAGCTTCAGCACAGCACTGATTTCATCTGGAGAGTAACAAAGATTTAATACCATTTCCTGCCAAAAATGTACATATTATAGTTCATACATGTGTTGTTCAAATGTCATTACATTTAAATGAACAGGATGATCTTCCTTTAGGATACACCTCATATAGAGTGCTGTGTTTTCTGTATATTTATAGTTCTGCTACAACTCATGCTCTCAAGCGGAGGGGATGATGGCAGCCGTAATCAGTCACTCGACAGGTTTCAGGTTTCTCCAATGTGCTTTTGTAAAGTGTGTATATGGCGCTGTCTGAAATGGGCCCTATATAGGGAACAGGGTGCCATTTCAGACAACTATGTATAAATATTATACATCGTAAATTCCTGGATTTCTGATGGTGACAAAAAAGCTATCAATGGATTAAGTTATCGATGGAGGGCTAGTAGGAGAGACTGTTGGTGTTTGGAGACTCACTTGAGAGGTCTTCACTCTTGGAGAGGTTCCGTGCGCTGGCACCTCGGTTGCGATTCCCCCGGCTCATGAAGGAGGAGCGCGTCTCGCTGGGGCTCCAGCCAGGCAGCAGCACAGCACCGACTTTGGAACGACCCGGAACGTTCTCCAGCAGGTCCTGGCAGCCCATGAGCCTGACATCTAACGTGCCTGTGGGAGACCAGATATGTTTTATCATAAAGTGATAGATTTTATGAGGCCAGGCTAAGCACAGCGCTACAGCACTATTGTCATGATATATTGGTAACTACAGACTTTAAGGACCGAAATCCCAAAATGCCAGTACATAAAAGGCTAGAACTTCAGATCTTTATAAACCAAGTTTTCGCACAAATCTTCCCTTGACAAGATTAACAGGCGCATATCTCAAGTTAAGATTCAGCTCTACATTCAGAGGTTAACCGCATGCAACTGATGACCACTGCTGTGGGATATAAGCCCTTTTACCTGTGAGTGCGGCGGGCTTGGCCACGGTGCTGTATTGGTTCTGGGTGGAGATGATGCTGGAGCGCGGGCTGAGGGCGGGCGAGGACATGAGGGACAGCTCCTCCACGATGTTGGTGCTGCGAGGGTGGTTCTTGGGCAGCTCACTCAGCCTCTGCTCCAGGGAGTACTTGAGCAGGTCCAGCTTTTGACTGGACTCGTTGAATCGGGCCTGGGCCTGGGGAGAACAGCAAGGTCAAGGGTCAAAACAGGGGCATCTTCAGTTGGCACTAAATGGGGGAAAACTCAGAATGTACAATTTTGTTTGTTTTTCATTTCAAAATGTGTTTGCTCTCATACGGGTTCTACAGAATGTGGTCCAGGAAAAACTAGTTCACAAACAGAATGGGTATTTTGTATAGAGTTTGTCCAACAGGCCCAGACATTTTGAAAGTGTTTGCTCCCATTTTCGGCATAAGTTTGTTGAGCAGTGAGTTGACTACGGGTTTAGGAATAGCTTTCAAAAACTTTTTGTTTTTGGGTCCATGGTATGAGTGCTGACCTAGGATCAGTTTAGCCTTTTAGATCATAATTATATAGACTATGGGACCCGATCATAAATCAGCACTCCTACTCAACTATGGCTGTGGTCTGTACCTCTGAGTGTGCCCTCTTCTCCGTGACTTTGCCAGAGCCCAGGAGCTTCATTACGTTCTTGGCGCCCTCGGCCACGGCTGACTCTATCCTGGCATGGTGACACAGCTCCTCTACCCGCAGGTCCAGCGGGCTGATGATGGGCTTGGCTGGAGGAAGAGGACCTTGTTAGAGAGACTATCAGGGCGTTTGAGGGGATCAGTCTGAGCAAGAGGAGGCGCAGAATCACTCATCTGGATCACACGATGAGTAAATATTTAGGATGGAAGGTAATCTCTAGATCAGTGAATCCACTGTGTGTGCTTGTGTATCCATATGTGTCAAAGGGGATAACACAGGACAGGAAGCCACGGCCAGAATGAGTCACAGGCAGGTGTGTGTGTCTCACCCATCACGTCGTTGTTATCGAAGCTCAACTCGCTGGCCTGGCTGCCTTTGAGGATCTGCATCCTGATGAACTCAATCTTTGTCTTGCTGTCCTGGAGCATCTGTTGAGCAGTCGCTAGCAATTTCCGGTCCTGGGCAGAAAATAAATACAACACTCACACCATCACCAACAGGTACACTGAGGCATCTATAACAGAAAGTAACTCACTGAACTGTGTGATATTGATCAACATCTGATCTAAACAGCATTTCTTCATAAGTAAAATAACCCAAAACACCTGACACAAATTCCACATCATACTTCAGACAGAATGTGTGTGTGCGTGCGTGGGTTACCCAATCGGAACACGGGCTCGTCAAATCATGACCTTAAGTGGAGCAAAAGTTTTCAATGAACGCATGGAAAAAGTTATTCACCGCAGGCGAAAGTAGAATGTCATTGTGTTATCGGTGACCCTCGAGTTGACGCACACACTGGCCCGTGGAGTAAACTAGTCGGCTCCACCCAGAATTCCTTTGGTGGAAGAGCGCACTATGCTATGCCGTGCCGGCGTAGAGGGCAGGAAAGGCTTCCAGTCTGACAGGCATTTCCTGGCTGACATCATCAGGCCATGCCATTTCCCACAGGATGGTGCCACTTTCTCCAGGCGCTCCAGCAGGGGAGCGCTGACCGGGGGTTGCCAACATTCCACACCTTGATATTATACCGTGCTCACAGAGTCAGCTATGGCTGATTTTTTAGCAAAGGGCACCTTCGCAAATAGAACGAAGCTAATACGCCACATCTTGCATAAAATGCTGTGGTTAGTAGTTAGCACGGAGGTTGCTATCGTTCCACACTTTAGCGTTAATATCCCTACTGTATTAGTGCCGTATGATTTTAGCTGAATTCATCAGCATTCTACACCTTAGCAACCAGTGCAGAGCTAAATACGGCCTGATAATGCTGTTAATATGGCTGGGGATACTTAACATGATTCTGCACAGGGAGTACTAGCTAGGTCTGTTAATACCATGTCTGGTGTCACTTCCAGGGACACCATCTTGTAGGTTAGTCCTACTATACACCATATTTATAATGATGCTAACTGAGCTCACCATTTTGAATAATGGATTTTGTGGTCTCTTAAAAATAAAATACCACTTAAAAAAACTATAATTTGGTATTTGCTCCATTATTCCACTGTTGATACAGTCCAAAAATGTTTTGCATGTCAGCAATCAAGTTTTCAAAAATATAGAACTTTCAAAATACAGATATGTGTTGCATCATACTGTGACACTTTGGAAAAACCCTACCTATTTCCAAGAAGGGCCAAGTGAACAAGAGACTGCAAGGAGGGACTACCTGGAATTAACCAATAGGACACGCTCATTTTCATTTTCTGTAGAGTTAAGTGCCCTAATGAACATGATCCAGAGGTCACAAACTAAAAATGACTGTTTCTGAAGGGCAAGAGGTCAGAGGGCATACCTTGGAAGAGCCGTTGGAGTACATCTGGATCATGTTCTCTGCCCCCTGTTTGACCTTCAGCTCAATGTCGTTCTGCTTCTTCAGGGCGGCCAAGCGGCTGTTGCTGGTAAACATCCTCGCCTCGCTAGCTGGGGTGTCCGGGGTCAAAGGGCACTCTAGAAACCAAGGTAGAAGATCGGAAGGGAAGATATGAAGCTTTGATATTAAAACCCATTAAAGCGCTTACAATACAACAATAACGTTTGCATGTTCATTAGCTACAACATTCAAAGGCTTGTATGGAAGGTCTTAGAGTTGGCCATAATGCATTTCTTATCTTGTTCAACGCAGCCATATTCACCAGGTTGTTGTTTACCATCTACAACAAAGCAATTTGTGTAAAAACAGAAAGCCTTTTGGCAGGGATGGAATTGAAGGATTTTGGACACTGGCCACCAGACTGAAATCTTTACTAGCCCGGGTCGAATATCTGTTCCATGCAATATTTCAAAATACTAAATGTCACTATCCTGCGGGCTAGTTGGGCACATTTTCTACCAGCCCGGTCTGAAAAGTAATTTCCATCCCTGTCTGCTGGTATGAAAACTACTGATGACAGGGAATTCTTGTATGTACACTTAGATTCTTTACTAAAATTCCCTGAAGAGTTGGGATTTCTGTTCCAAACAGCACAGAAGTTAGGGGAACCCTGTAGCGGTCTCTGGAGAAAAACAAGCAAACTTGCTCAAGACAAGATGTGACGTTACTGTACATGCAAATATATGGTATGACTGACATTACCTTGTTGCTAAAAGCCGGGGTTGTGTTCATTAGGAACAAAACAGAAGAATGGACAAAAACGGAGGGACTACCTGAAGGTGTCCAATAAGAAACGCTCAAGTTAATCTTCTGTTGCAAAGCGATTCGCTACAGTTTTGCCACCCAGGTACTCCGTGCTCTTGTCCTGCCCCAGGGGCTGTTGGGTCTGGTGCTGTGCACACCTCACGTACTCTCCTTCCTTCCCTCCAAAAACAAAAGTGTCCTCTATCATTTCAGTCAAGCTGCGGTGCTGAGGGATGAGCTCACTGGTTTTCATGCCTGGGCAGAACCCCTCCTCTCCACGGCACCCCTCCTCTCCACGGCACCCCTCCTCACCGCTGAACCCCGAGACGAGTGCTGAGCAAATGCTCGCTTCTTCACACACAGGTGGGCAAAAACCTGCCTGACTGACTTTACTTTCTCTTACCATCATCTTGGTGACAGTTTGAGGTAAACTGTATGGTGTTTGATGTTACAGTTACACAGGAACAGAAATAAATATTCCGCTCCAGCCATTACCACGAGTCTGTCTTCCCCAATTAAAAGGTGCTACCAACCTCCTGTGCTCAAATGGCTTCACAGCCGACCAACATATCCCTACCGCTAACTATCTCTAGGCCTATACCCAGTCAACAGCGCTAACCACAGTTAGTATTCAAATATCACACACACCGCTTTAGTATGAGAAGCACATCCTGTTAAACATTGGCGTCTCTGGAGACACCTCAGGAGGTCGCCAATTCATTCTAACAGAGTAATAATTCATTTAATCAGCCAATAACCTGGCAATGCATATGAAGGAGAACGTCAGGTTGCTAGGCAGCACCAGAGTCATAAAGTCGTCCACTAAATAAGCACTAACGAGAATGATTATGGGTTCGCAAGATTCCTCCGACAATATGTTTGATCTGTGTTCAAGCTCAAACTGAGTGTAAGCAGATGCAAATATAAACGTTGGCTACTCAGCTATGTTGTGTGTGTGCAGACTGTATTGCAGTCCTAACTGACATTCGATTATCTTTGTGTGTGTGTGCGCGTATGTATCCGCGTGTGTCTATCCGTGTGTGTGTGCCTGTGTCCCAGGGCTTCCCTCCAGAAGAGAGGGGTTTTGTCGGGGTCAGGACCAGTCAAGGACCCCCTCCTCCACACAGCCCATGCTGGGCCATTGAACATGGTCCCGTGTGGCTCAGCTGGTAGAGCATGGTGCTTACAAAGGCAGGGTGGTGAGTTCATGTTTCCCACGGCGACCAGTACGAAAAATAACCAACATGTATGCACTCCCTATTGTAACTCCCTCTGGATAAGAGCATCTGCTAAAATTACAACAACAACAAGTAAATGAATATCAAGCAGGGTGACGTCACTCCTGGAGCGCTGACAGGGGAACCAGCCCAAGTCTGATCCCAGGTCAGCCACCGACAGGGTAGAACGCAACACATAGTTACATCGTCATTTAACAACTGACCTAAGACTTTAGTGTTTTGTCATATTGCTGGTTAAGGTTGGGTGTGAAAAAAGGGGAAGGTGATCTGACATCAGTTGTGGAGGACAGAACCCCCCCCCCCGTTTCTCTAGAACTTGGCCTGAGGTCAGTTCCCAGTTCCGCGACATACCACTGGCCATGCATCATTGAACAAAACACAGATCTCGTCAGATACCAATGAGTCAGGATAAATTTATTCCCACTTAAAGATGAATTATAAAAAAGGTTTTGTATAATTTCAGCCAGTAGTTTTGAAGGTAGCGTGAAAATGATGCACAATTATGAACAACGTCATCCATTTCACATGCTATGTTTTGTCCTGAAAAATGCTCTAATTCGTGCAATATGTTACAAATTTGTAAGTGCTTTAGATCCCGTTCAATATCTTTATGACTACCTTTACATACAGAAAGGAAGTCCCTATTTCCAATGTCTACAACTAGGGAGTAAGAAATGGCATAGCAGCAGACAGACAAACCCAGTCCTTCTCTCTCCACCCATTATTAATACGATCAACTATTCCCTGCACATCCACTGAAACATTTACCCATGTTCAGGTAACGTGCTAAAAACCCATTTTTATTCACAAATTCACAGTAGCAGGTTTCAACAGCCTCGAAAATAACTAAACGGAGCCCTATTGTAAAACAATAAGGAATATGCCCGTGTCAGCTCCTAGAAGATGAGGCACCACAACAGAGGGCATTCATTGTGTGTGGGTCCTATTTGTGTATTATGTGCTGTATCATGTATTGAGTGTCCTTATACAAAGAAATATCACACCTGAAGAGAGCATAGTGTTGTATTCCACTAAATTCCATTTAGCCTATGTGAAACAGGATAGAGGAGGGAAAGCATTCAGTACATACACCTCATATCAAAAGAAAGGCTACATCCCCTGAAGTTTCCAGGCTTTTCAAAAATCCCTGCTGAAGGATTCCTGAAATCTGGAGGGAATAAGCAGCAAGTGAATCCTCCAACTAGGGATTTCTGAAAAACCTGTGGAAACTATGTGAGAATGCTGTTCATCGACTACAGCTCGGCATTCAACACCATAGTACCCTCCAAGCTCGTCATCAAGCTCGAGACCCTGGGTCTCAACCCCGCCCTGTGCAACTGGGTACTGGACTTCCTGACGGGCCGCCCCCAGGTGGTGAGGGTAGGCAACAACATCTCCACCCCGCTGATCCTCAACACTGGGGCCCCACAAGGGTGCGTTCTGAGCCCTCTCCTGTACTCCCTGTTCACCCACGACTGCGTGGCCACGCACGCCTCCAACTCAATCATCAAGTTTGCGGACGACACAACAGTGGTAGGCTTGATTACCAACAACGACGAGACGGCCTACAGGGAGGAGGTGAGGGCCCTCGGAGTGTGGTGTCAGGAAAATAACCTCACACTCAACGTCAACAAAACTAAGGAGATGATTGTGGACTTCAGGAAACAGCAGAGGGAGCACCCCCCTATCCACATCGATGGAACAGTAGTGGAGAGGGTAGTAAGTTTTAAGTTCCTCAGCATACACATCACAGACAAACTGAATTGGTCCACTCACACAGACAACATCGTGAAGAAGGCGCAGCAGCGCCTCTTCAACCTCAGGAGGCTGAAGAAATTCGGCTCGTCACCAAAAGCACACAAACTTCTACAGATGCACAATCGAGAGCATCCTGGCGGGCTGTATCACCGCCTGGTACGGCAACTGCTCCGCCCACAACCGTAAGGCTCTCCAGAGGGTAGTGAGGTCTGCACAACGCATCACCGGGGGCAAACTACCTGCCCTCCAGGACACCTACACCACCCGATGTTACAGGAAGGCCATAAAGATCATCAAGGACAACAACCACCCGAGCCACTGCCTGTTCACCCCGCTATCATCCAGAAGGCGAGGTCAGTACAGGTGCATCAAAGCTGGGACCAAGAGACTGAAAAACAGCTTATATCTCAAGGCCATCAGACTGTTTCATCAGACCACCACTAACATTGAGTGGCTGCTGCCAACACACTGACTCAACTCCAGCCACTTTAATAATGGGAATTGATGGGAAATGTAAAATATATCACTAGCCACTTTAAACAATGCTACCTAATATAATGTTTACATACCCTACATTATTCATCTCATATGTATACGTATATACTGTACTCTATATCATCTACTGCATCCTTATGTAATACATGCATCACTAGCCACTTTAACTATGCCACTTTGTTTACATACTCATCTCATATGTATATACTGTACTCGATACCATCTACTGTATCTTGCCTATGCTGCTCTGTACCATCACTCATTCATATATCCTTATGTACATATCCTTTATCCCCTTACACTGTGTATAAGACAGTAGTTTTTTTGGGAATTGTTAGTTAGATTACTTGTTGGTTATTACTGCATTGTCGGAACTAGAAGCACAAGCATTTCGCTACACTCGCATTAACATCTGCTAACCATGTGTATGTGACAAATAAAATTTGATTTGATTTGATTTGAAAGTTTAAAGAGTTTGGCAAGCCTGGTTACTCCCACGCCCCATGAAAAATAGCCATACCCAGCAGGTCATCGGGGTCCTTGACCACAATGTGGGCGTTGAGCTCCTGGAGCTCCTGGTGGAGCTCCTCCACCTTCTTGTTGGACTTCTTCAGCATGTTGTCCACATAGGCCAGGCTCTTCTTGTCCGTGGTGACCTTGCGCAGGTTCTCTGCACCCTCCTTGATTTTCAGCTCTTTGCGGATCTCGCGGCGGATTTGCTCCTTGATCTCATCCAGCTTCTGCTGCACCATGGTGTCCGACAGGTCCAGGTTGTGGCCCAGGCCCAGCCGCTCCGACACCAGCTGGCCCCTGGAGTCGCCCTGGAGGACAACAGAGAAAATAGATTGGGGTTATGTAAGGAAATGTAGGGCTGTCCAACTAAAAACAAAATCTTGGTAGACCAAGAGTAATCTGTTCTTTCGACCAATTGATTGGTTGAAATGTTACAACGTGTATTTTTCCATATGTACACATATGATATGCGTTTTAATCAAATCAATTAAACTCCGCAAAAAAAGAAACATCCTCTCACTGTTAACTGCGTTTATTTTCAGCAAACTTAACATTAAATATTTAACATTAATAGTGAACATTAAATATACTTAAATATTTGTGTGATCATAACAAGATTCAACAACAGACAAACTAAACAAGTTCCACAGACATGTGAATAACAGAAATGGAATAATGTGTCCCTGAACAAAGGGGGGGGGGGGGGGGTCCAAATCAAAAGGAACAGTCAGTATCTGGTGTGGCCACCAGCTGCATTAAGTACTGCAGTGCATCTCCTCCTCATGGACTGCACCAGATTTGACAGTTCTTGCTGTGAGATATTACCCCACTCTTCCACCAAGGCACCTGCAAGTTCCCAGACATTTCTGGAGGGAATGGCCCTAGCCCTCACACTCCAATCCAACAGGTCCCAGACGTGCTCAATGGGATTGAGATCCGGGCTCTTCACTGGCCATGGCAGAACACTGACATTCCTGTCTTGCAGGAAATCACGCACAGAACGAGCAGTATGGCTGGTGGCATTGTCATATGCTGGAGGGTCATGTCAGGATGAGCCTGCAGGAAGGGTACCACATGAGGGAGGAGGATGTCTTCCCTGTAACGCACAGCGTTGAGATTGCCTGCAATGACAACAAGCTCAGTCCGATGAGGTTGTGACACACCGCCCCAGACCATGATGGACCCTCCGCCTCCAAATCGATCCCACTCCAGAGCACATGCCTCGGTGTAACGCTCATTCCTTCGATGATGAACGCGAATCTGACCATCTCCCCTAATGAGACAAAACTGCGACTCGTCAATGAAGAGTACTTTCTGCCAATCCTGTTTGGTCCAGCGACAGTGGGTTTGTGCCCATAGGCGACATTGTTGCCGGTGATGTCTGGTGAGGACCTGCCTTACAACAGACATACAAGCCCTCAGTCTAGCCTCTCTCAGCCTATTGCAGACAGTCTGAGCACTGATGGAGGGATTGTGCATTCCTGGTGTAGCTCAGGCAGTTGTTGTTGCCATCCTGTACCTGTCCCGCGGATGTTAAGTTCAGATGTACCGATCCTGTGCAGGTGTTCTACACGTGGTCTGCCACTGTGAGGACGATCAGCTGTCTCACAGTACAGACATTGCAATTTATTGCCCTGGCCACATCTGCAGTGCTCATAAGGCACATTCACGCAGATGAGCAGGGACCCTGGGCATCTTTCTATTGGTGTTTTTCAGAGTCCACTGAAAGGCCTCTTTAGTGTCCTAAGTTATCAGAACTGTGACCTTAATTGCCTACCGTCTGTAAGCTGTAAGTGTCTTAACGACTGTTCCACAGGTGCATGTTCATCAATTGTTTATGGTTTATTGAACAAGCATGGGAAACAGTGTTTAAACCCTTTACAGTGAAGATCTATGAAGATATTTGGAAATTTGTTTACTGGTTGCTCATGAGGTAAAGGGGAAGTCAGATTTGTGGAATACATTTGACTAGTTGTGGAAAATACTGGATATGAAGAAAAATAAAAGGAGCAAGCACTGAGTGCATATTGTGTGTGCCTAACAGGTGCTGTTAGATTACAATAAAAACATTCTGACCGTTTGGAACAATGTAAACACTAAATGAATTATACGCATACCAGTGGTAATGTCTTTTGTGGTAATGTCTTTTTAAAGCCTTTATAACTGCAAAGACTAAAAACAGTCGCATTCATTCGTTAATGCAATTTCCGAAATGGAACGGTTTATTTATTGTTTAAGCTAATTATTTAAGAGTCACTTTCTTTTAAAACTAAAATGCTTGACTGCATTTCAGATCATGAATGACTTATATGATTGATACAGTAGCCTATATAAGTAATGAAATATAGGCCTACGTAAGTTACGGTATTAAGACTAAACATGATGCGCTCTTAGGTCTACAGCTGGATGGTGGTTATACAAGGCTGCTATACTAACACTACTAATGATAATGACATCACTTATTATTATTATTATTATTATTAGTAGTAGTAACAATATGAAAGAGATCAAGAAAAAGGAGCGGTAATAATATATAAAAAAATATATATATATATTTTTTTTTTATAAATAAATTGGACAATTTTGAACAGTGTAAACACTAAATAAATATTACTAGAAAGGCCGTTCTAACAAAGTAAAGATTAAAAACAGCCGAATGTGAATCTTTAAAATATTTTTTTTTCCAGGGATCAGCTTTAATATTGAGGATAGATTGTTGCTTCCATCAATGTAATTGTCTGCATCATTTCCAACTCACCATATTTTTGGGGTAAATAAATATATTTTTGGGGTAAAATAAATAAATATAATATAGAAATTATACACACACACACACACACACATATATATACACTGCTCAAAAAATAAAGGGAACACTTAAAATAACACATCCTAGATCTGAATGAATGAAATATTCTCATTAAATACTTTTTTCTGTACATTGTTGAATGTGCTGATAACAAAAATCACGCAAAAATTATCACTGGAAATCAAATTTATCAACCCATGGAGGTCTGGATTTGGAGTCACACTCAAAATTAAAGTGGAAAACCACACTACAGGCTGGTCCAACTTTGATGTAATGTCCTTAAAACAAGTCAAAATGAGGCTCAGTAGTGTGTGTGGCCTCCACGTGCCTGTATGACCTCCCTACAACGCCTGGGCATGCTCCTGATGAGGTGGCGGATGGTCTCCTGAGGGATCTCCTCCCAGACCTGGACTAAAGCATCCGCCAACTCCTGGTCAGTCTGTGGTGCAACGTGGCGTTGGTGGATGGAGCGAGACATGATGTCCCAGATGTGCTCAATTGGATTCAGGTCTGGGGAACGGGCGGGCCAGTCCATAGCATCAATGCCTTCCTCTTGCAGGAACTGCTGACACACTCCAGCCACATGAGGTCTAGCATTGTCTTGCATTAGGAGGAACCCAGGGCCAACCGCACCAGCATATGGTCTCACAAGGGGTCGGAGGATCTCATCTCAGTACCTAATGGCAGTCAGGCTACCTCTGGCGAGCACATGGAGGGCTGTGCGGCCCCCCAAAGAAATGCCACCCCACACCACGACTGACCCACCGCCAAACCGGTCATGCTGGAGGATGTTGCAGGCAGCAGAACGTTCTCCACGGCGTCTCCAGACTCTGTCACATCTGTCACATGTGCTCAGTGTGAACCTGCTTTCATCTGTGACGAGCACAGGGCATCAGTGGCGAATTTGTCAATCTTGGTGTTCTCTGGCAAATGCCAAACGTCCTGCACGATGTTGGGCTGTAAGCACAACCCCCCTGTGGACGTCGGGCCCTCATACCACCCTAATGGAGTCTGTTTCTGACCGTTTGAACAGACACATGCACATTTGTGGCCTGCTGGAGGTCATTTTGCAGGGCTCTGACAGTGCTCCTCCTTGCACAAAGGCGGAGGTAGCGGTCCTGCTGCTGCGTTGTTGCCCTCCTACGGCCTCCTCCACATCTCCTGATGTACTGGCCTGTCTCCTGGTAGCGCCTCCATGCTCTGGACACTACGCTGACAGACACAGCAAACCTTCTTGCCACAGCTCGCATTGATGTGCCATCCTGGATGAGCTGCACTACCTGAGCCACTTGTGTGGGTTGTAGACTCCATCTCATGCTACCACTAGAGTGAAAGCACCACCAGCATTCAAAAGTGACCAAAACAGCCAGGAAGCATAGGAACTGAGAAGTAGTCTGTGGTCACCACAGAAGTGTGATTGACTTGGAGTTATATATACACACACACTTTTTAGAATATACACCTTTATTATTCCCCACAAACCCTACCACTCTTCCCCCAATTGGAGTAAACTAATAAACAATAACACTTAGGCTTCTACCTTCAGTTTATACATCTTATACACGTTTTACAGACTATTTTACAATAGTTATATTTTGTTTTTAGTCTTTCCTCTATTTCTGATGTCCATCCAGTTTGAACATTGCTGATCCTATACACATTTTACAGACCCCGTATGTTTTAGATGTGTTATAAGTCCCACCCTTCAGCTCCATTCGACCCCTCCCATCTATCTCTTAACACCATCCATTTTGGATTTCTATTTGCCATATTTTTCAACTGTGCTATGATGCAGATTGTAAATTAAAAGTAAACATTTTTCCTCAAATAATTATATTGATCAATTGACTGACTTTTCACATCACCCAGTATTGCTATCGGCAGCATTAGTTCTAGGTAAATGTTGCAATTCTTCAACCATACCTGGACCTGTGTCCAAAAACGAGCTACATATGGACAGTACCAAAATAAATGAACTCGCAGCAAAATCTGCAGAGCTGAGAAGATTGTATGCCCTATATCATTCTATTGGTTGCAAGAATTTTGTATAATAATTTAAATTGAAAAATGTAAAGTTTTGAATCCGGCGTCATTTTGCGTGTAAATTCATAAACCATGTGCCGTGGAATTGGTACATCGAAAATCTCTTCCCAACTATTTTGCAATCTATATGGCACAGCTGTCAATTTTCTTATCCTTAAATGAAATTGGTATATACATTTTTATTTTTCACAATTTTCTTTAACCATTTTTGCTCTTTAATGCAGGGCCGACAGACAAGTTCCTTACTTTTGTGGTAATGCTGCAATTAGTTGTAATTTTGGGTAGAGCAGACATTTCCATATGTCTGTGTTAGCTGCATGTGTGACAACTCCACCAGTCCTATTTATGATATCATTTACAAACAGTATATCTTTTTTTTTTTTAGTATCGAAAAATCCATAAAAATAAATCAATTAGTATATTTGAGTTTAACCACAATATTGGTTGTATTATTTGTTTTGTTGTATTATTTGTCTTTTCAGGTGGATTAATCTGAAATTGCAAAAAAAGTGAGCAGCTGTCATTTGAATGAAGGGAAAAGGCCATTCTTGAACATGGGGTGAGACATTCTTCCTAATTTACTAGAGAGAACCAGAGGAGATCTGCATGGAGGAATGGGCCAAAATACCAGCAACAGTGTGTGAAAACCTTGTGAAGACTTACAGATAACGTTTGACCCCTGTCATTGCCAACAAAGGGTATATACCAAAGTATTGAGATACACTTTTGTTATTTTCCACCATAATTTGCAAATAAATTCATCATTTTGTCTGTCATAGTTGAAGTGTACCTATGATGAAAATTACAGGCCTCTCATCTTTTTAAGTGGGAGAACTTGCACAATTGGTGGCTGACTAAGTACTTTTTTGCCCCACTGTATGAAAACCAGGCCTGGTTTCCCCAATATTTCATAGTATTCTATTGTTTCCAGTACTTGTCATATTATCTCCAATGTATCGTCCATGTAAAAAAACTTGTCTGACTAGCATGAATAATATCTGACAATACCTTTATAATTCTATGCGCCAAGCATTTAGCTACAATTTTTGCATCACAACACTAACGTGGAAGAGGCCTCCAATTTTTTTTACATGGACTGTATCTTTAGATATACACACCACTTATGTCATGCAATAAAATGCAAATTAATTACTTAAAAATCATAATGTGATTTTCTGGATTTTTGTTTTAGATTCCGTCTCTCACAGTTGAAGTGTACCTATGATACAAATTACAGACCTCTACATGCTTTGTAAGTAGGAAAACCTGCAAAATCGGCAGTGTATCAAAAACTTGTTCTACCCACTATACATGGATGACTTACAAAGACAGGCATTTTTAACAGTTAGGCTATTGATTATAGACAATTAAGTTGGGGTTTCCTCTCTCCTCACCTTTCTTAGACATTAAGGCAAGAGCTGTTTTCTAATCTCATTCTGCTGCTGCCTCCAATACATTGTTCTCAACACCAATATTCTGGTTAACTTTGCTATTATGCACATAACATGGTCTAGGAAAAGGCGCACTGATTGTCGACGGTTCTAAAACCAGCGACTCCGATCCTATGCGGGAGAAAGTGCATTTGTTATAAAATACTATTTTTATTATTAGTGTTGCACCATTGTTCTTATGTAATATAACCATATACAAGTTGAGAAGAACTTCTTAGAGTGATGGACTGTGCCTGCCATCCATCCCTACGGCCTCCACACTGGATTAGCCCACTCAGACGTGAAAATCTGACAGGTGTCTTGTACACATATACAGTATCAGTCAAAAGTTTGGACACACCTACTCATTCAAGGGTTTTTCTTTATTTTTACTATATTGTAGAATAATAGTGAAGACATTAAAACTATGAAATAACACATATGAAATCATGTAGTAACCAAAAAGGTGTTCTAAAATATATTTTGATTAGTTTATTTTTCAAAGTAACCACCCTTTGCCTTGATGACAGCTTTGCACACTCTTGGCATTCTCTCAACTAGCTTCACCTGGAATGCTTTTCCAACAGTCGTGAAGGAGTTCCCACATTTCCTGAGCACTTGTTGGCTGCTTTTCCTTCACTCTGCACTCCAACTCATCCCAAACATCTCAATTGGGTTGAGGTCGAGTGATTGTGGAGGCCATGTCATCTGATGCAGCACCCCATCGCTCTCCTTTTTGGTCAAATAGCCCTTACACAGCCTTGAGGTGTGTCGGGTCATTGTCCTGTTGAAAAACATATGTTTGTCCCACAAAGCACAAACCAGATGGGATGGCGTATCGCTGCAGAATGATGTGGTAGCCATGCTGGTTAAGTGCGCCTTTAATTCTAAATAAATGACTGACAGTGTCACCAGCAAAACGCCCCCACATCTCCTCCTCGATGCTTCACGGTGGGAACCACACATGCGGAGATCATCCATTCACCTACTCTGGGTCTCACAAAGACACGGTGGTTGGAACCAAAAATCTAAACTTTGGACTCCTCAGACCAAAGGACAGATTTCCACCAGTCGAATGTCAACTGCTCGTGTTTCTTGGCCCAAGAATGTCTCATCGTATTATTGGTGTCCATTAGGAGTGGTTTCTTCACAACAATTCAACCATGACGGCCTGATTCACACAATTTCCTCTGAACAGTTGATGTCGAGATGGGTCTATTACTTAAACTCTGTAAAGCATTTATTTGGGCTAAAATCTGAGGTGCAGTTAACTCTGATGAACTTATCCTCTGCAGCAGAAGTAACTCTGGGTCTTCCTTTCCTGTGGCAGTCCTCGTGAGAGCCAGTTTCATCATAGCACTTGATGGTTTTTGCAACTACACTTGACTGAACTTTTTCTAGATTGACTGATCTTCATGTCTTAAAGTAATGACCTGTCATTTCTCTTTGCTTATTTGAGTTCTTCTTGCCCTAATATGGACTTGGTCAAATCAAAATCAAATCCAATTTTATTGGTCACATACACATGGTTAGAAGATGTTAATGCGAGTGCAGCGAAATGCTTGTGCAGTAATATCTAACAATTCCCCAACAACTACCTAATACACACAAATCTAAAAGGGTGAATGATGTTATATGTACATATAAATATATGGATGAGCGATGGCCGAGCAGCATAGGCAAGGTGCAATAGATTGTATTTTATACCGTCTATACATATGGTATGAGTAATGTAAGATATGTAAACATTATTAAGTAGCATTGTTTGAAGTGACATTGTTTAAAGTGACTAGTGATCCATTTATTAAATTAGCCAGTGATTGGGTCTCCATGTAGGCAGCAGCCTCTCTGAGTTAGTGATTGCTGTTTAGCAGTCCGATGGCCTTGAGATAAAAGCTGTTTTTCAGGCTCTCGGTCCCAGCTTTGATGCACCTGTACTGACCTCGCCTTCTGGATGGTAGCGGTGTGAAAAGGCAGTGGCTCGGGTGGTTGTTGTCTTTGATGATCGTTTTAGCCTTGCTGGTCTTTCATCAAATAGGGCAATTTCTTTTTACCTTTATTTAACTAGGCAAGTCAGTTAAGAACAAATTCTTATTTTCAATGATGGCCCAGGAACAGTGGGTTAAATGCATTCCAGGTGACTACCTCATGAAGTTGCTTGAGAGACTCAAGTGTGAAAAGCTGTCATCAAGGCAAACGGTGGCTACTTTGAAGAATCTCAAAAATAAGATTTTGATTTGTTTAAAACTCTTTTGGTTACTACAAGATTCCATGTGTTACTTCATAGTTGATGTCTTTATTATTCTACAATGTAGAAAAAAAAATGAAAAACTTTTGACTGGTACACACTGCTCAAAAAAATAAAGGGAACACTTTAACAACACAATGTAACTCCAAGTCAATCACACTTCTGTGAAATCAAACTGTCCACTTAGGAAGCAACACTGATTGAAAAATGTCACATGATGTTGTGCAAATGGTATAGACAACAGGTGGAAATTATAGGCAATTAGCAAGACACCCCCAATAAAGGAGTGGTTCTGCAGGTGGTGACCACAGACCACTTCTCAGTTCCTATGCTTCCTGGCTGATGTTTTGGTCACTTTTGAATGCTGGCGGTGCTTTCACTCTAGTGGTAGCATGAGACGGAGTCTACAACCCACACAAGTGGCTCAGGTAGTGCAGCTCATCCAGGATGGCACATCAATGCGAGCTGTGGCAAGGAGGTTTGCTGTGTCTGTCAGCGTAGTGTCCAGAGCATGGAGGCGCTACCAGGAGACAGGCCAGTACATCAGGAGACGTGGAGGAGGCCGTAGGAGGGCAACAACCCAGCAGCAGGACCGCTACCTCCGCCTTTGTGCAAGGAGGAGCGGGAGAAGCACTGCCAGAGCCCTGCAAAATGACCTCCAGCAGGCCACAAATGTGCATGTGTCTGTTCAAACGGTCAGAAACATTAGGGTGGTATGAGGGCCCGACGTCCACAGGTGGGGGTTGTGCTTACAGCCCAACACTGTGCAGGATGTTTGGCATTTGCCAGAGAACACCAAGATTGGCAAATTCGCCACTGACGCCCTGTGCTCTTCACAGATGAAAGCAGGTTCACACTGAGCACGTGACAGACGTGACAGAGTCTGGAGACGCCGTGGAGAACGTTCTGCTGCCTGCAACATCCTCCAGCATGACCGGTTTGGCGGTGGTTCAGTCATGGTGTGGGGTGGCCGCACAGCCCTCCATGTGCTCGCCAGAGGTAGCCTGACTGCCATTAGGTACCGAGATGAGATCCTCCGACCCCTTGTGAGACCATATGCTGGTGCGGTTGGCCCTGGGTTCCTCCTAATGCAAGACAATGCTAGACCTCATGTGGCTGGAGTGTGTCAGCAGATCCTGCAAGAGGAAGGCATTGATGCTATGGACTGGCCCGCCCGTTCCCCAGACCTGAATCCAATTGAGCACATCTGGGACATCATGTCTCGCTCCATCCACCAACGCCACGTTGCACCACAGACTGTCCAGGAGTTGGCGGATGCTTTAGTCCAGGTCTGGGAGGAGATCCCTCAGGAGACCATCCGCCACCTCATCAGGAGCATGCACAGGCGTTGTAGGGAGGTCATACAGGCACGTGGAGGCCACGCACACTACTGAACCTAATTTTGACTTGTTTTAAGGACATTACATCAAAGTTGGATCAGCCTGTAGTGTGGTTTTCCACTTTAATTTTGAGTGTGACTCCAAATCCAGACCTCCATGGGTTGATCAATTTGATTTCCATTGACAATGTGTGTGATTTTGTTGTCAGCACATTCAACTATGTAAAGAAAAAAGTATTTAATGAGAATATTTCATTCATTCAGATCTAGGATGTGTTACTTTTAGTGAACACTAAAAGTAACACATCCTAGATCTGAATGAATGAAATATTCATATTATTTATATATATATATATTTGTTTTTGACTACAGCTCGACTAAAGAAATCTCATTAACCAGTCGACTAAATGGAGTCGGGCCTAAGTGAATGTCATGGAGATTGCTATATAAAAGGATCTGGAGGACAAAAGGTTATACCACATTTGGCAAAGCACCAGATAAGGACCCTTTGTATCATGATCATCCTTTATGCAGGCTAGTTAGCAAGACGTTGCTAACAAATGATTGAAGCATCGATAAAGAATTCCGGAATACATTAAAAGGATCTGCCCTTTTTTTTCAATTTTCTCCTAAAATGACATACCCAAATCTAACTGCCTGTAGCTCAGGACCTGAAGCAAGGATATGCATATTCTTGATACCATTTGAAAGGAAACTATTTGAAATTTGTGGAAATGTGAAATGAATGTAGGAGTATATAACACATTAGATCTGGTAAAAAATAATGCAAAGAAAATAAAATATTTTTTGTATTTGTTTTTGTACCATCTTTGAAATGCAAGAGAAAGGCCATAATGTATATTCCTGCACAGGCGCAATTTAGATTTTGTCCACTAGATGGCAGTGTATGTGCAAAGTTTTAGACTCATCCAATGAATCATCATATTTCTGTTCAAAATGTTATATCAAGACTGCCCAAATGGTTTATTAATAACTTTAAGTTCAAAACTGTGCACTCTCCTCAAACAGCAGCATAGTATTCTTCCACTGTAATATCTACTGTAAATTGGACAGTGCAGTTAAATTAACAAGAATTGAAGCTTTCTGCCAATATCAGATATGTCTATGTCCTGGGAAATGTTCTTGTTACTTACAACCTCATGCTAATCGCATAAGGCTACGTTAGCTCAACCGTCCTGTGGGGGACCCATCCATCCTGTAGAGGTTAATGCTTTATAAAGTTTTTATTAAAAAAGTTGTAGTTTGTATACAGTGGGACACATTTAATTGTGTCAGCCTGTAGCACCATTTGAGGCGCAACAGGAAGAAATGTCGAGCAGGTAAACACCAAAGCCTGCCAGGCGTACAAATAGCAGGTAACAGCAGGTAAAAACACCAAAGCATGTCAGGCGTACAAATAGCAGGTAACAGCAGGTAAACAACAAAGCTTGTCAAGCGTACAAATAGCAGGTAACAGCAGGTAAACACCAAAGCCTGTCAGGCCTACAAATAGCAGGTAACAGCAGGTAAACACCAAAGCCTGTCAGGCCTACAAATATCTCTAAACAATACTTTAAATTATAACTTAATACAAATACTGGCTTATGTCACACTTCTCTATTCAAAAACTTTAGGGAAAATAGAATGGGCATACAATTGACAATTTCATTCCATTCCACTCGGGATGACCCCATTGCTAGAACTTGTGTATAATATTTATTTCAAATTGTAGCCGAAAATAAAAGTAAGCTCCCCGACATAATGAAACCATTAAATGCTTAAGGCACTTGAACTGAGCTTTGCCTACTGCTCCATTCATAGACAAGGCACAATGAGCCCACAACATGCTACGCCTATTTACACCCCATGTTGCATTCAGCCCTTGTTTCATTCAGCAAACACTGTACCGTAATCCAAACATGGATGTTTTACAATTGCTACAGTGGCTACTGGCTACACAAATCTATGTTCCTTACCATCACATCATCAATTTCCATCAACCTCGTCTCCATTGCATCTGCTTCAGATGCCCGCCCACGTATGTTTTTAAGTTCTGCTTTGTTCTTCCTCTCACAACAAAAACAAAAAGTTCTCCCTTTTTCTAAAAACAGAGCCTAAACCGTCTGAGGAAGGGGCAGCCAAATCCTGTTAGCCTCTCGCTCGGTGATGTCACATGAGACGAGAAAGGGACCTAATCTCACTCCGGGGAGCGAGTGGAGTCTTAAAAATAAACGTTGGTTAAAAAAAAACATTTAAAAAAACGCCAGAGTTCCAATGGCCTCCCCTGTGGAGTGACGTGTATGGGAGTAAGAGGAGGATCAGTTGTGTACAGCTACATGTAAATTAATACTTCTAAGGTTGAGATTGGGAGCCTCGGAAAGAGTTTGTATCGTAAAAACCTTTTTTGCCTTGTTGGTTTCCCAACACTGTATACATATTTTAGTACAGTTAATGAATCAGTATTTGGCCAATGAAATAATCTAATCCACTACTTCGGTGAAGCAAGCAAGCGCCACGTTTCAACCAATGGAATAATATACGGCGCTTTGGAGCTGTTGTATTTGAGTCAAAGTTGCCTACGTTTATTTCTCCCTAACTGCTATACTCTTATTGACACCTATGCTTAGTGTGTATTTGAGATTAGACTGCACGGTGGTTCCCTGTTCTGGGTGACTAGTGGCTAAACCTTTACAGAGGAAGTATGTGTTGGCCAATTAGGCCTGCGTCTCAGTCCAGAGGGAGAGAGGCTCCGCCTCCCTGTATGACTCACAGGTAAAATGGACGTCACAACTACTGGAAGAAGTAAAAAGACAGTTCAACCCAATTGGTTCTGTAGCTGTGTTTGACTACCAGTGTGAATACGATCCAAAGCCATGGACCACCCTTATTTTCCACTCTAAGCAACAACATAGCTATGAAAATCTAACTGACTGAGGAGAACATTGAACTTGGACAGGCTTGCATATAAGTTTGAATCAACGCAAATGATAAAAGCTTGTGTCCTTATTCCATAACTTAGTTTAACCTATATCTCATGCACCTACAAGAATCCAACCAAAGCAAATATTAGGGCATGAACTTCCACTGTAAGCAGGCTAAATAGCCTTAAGCTCAATCTCCAACAAAGCTCAATTCGAGGGACAATGGAAAAGTTGGACGGGCGAACATGAACTTATGCTAAAAGACTGACTTTAAAAACCTAGACTATTTAGGTTTAAGGTAGAGCGCAATGGTACCCGCTTTTTTTTTTAAAGCCCAACTTAAACCTAAACAACAGTTGAACCTAAAACATCACCAATTCCTACCCCAAACCGGATTTATTACATTTGGTTTGGTAGCTGCATTTATACCAGAAATGGCACATAAGCGTGAACACAATCACCTCCAAGCCAGACAAATGCATTTAAAAGACTGTAATTTACAGGTGTTGCATCGATGACAGGTGTACAGCGAACAAAAATATAAAAGCAACATGTAAAGTGTTGTTCCCATGTTTCATGAGCAGAAATAAAAGATCACAGAAATGTTCCACATGCACAAAAAGCTTATTTCTCTCAATTTGTGCAGAAATGTGTTTACATCTCTGTTAGTAAGCATGACAAGTGTGGCAAATCAAGAAGCTGATTAAACAGTGTGATCACTACACAGGTGTACCTTGTGTTCAGGACAATATAAGGACACTAAAATGTGAAGTTTTTCACAACACAATGCCACAGATCTCTCAAATTGAGGGAGTGTGTAGTTGATATGCTGACTGCAGAAATGTCCACCAGAGCTGTTGCCTGAGAATGTAATGTTTATTTCTCTACCATAAGCATTTTAGAGAATTTGGCAGTACATCCAACCGGCCTTACAACAGCAGGCCACATGTAACCATGCAATCCCAGGAACTCAACATCCGGCTTCTTCACCTGCGGGATTGTCTGAGGTGGCGGGGGTAAGCAGTATTCTGTCTGTAAGAAAAACGAATTCTGATTGGCTGAACCTGGCTCCCAAGTGGGTGGGCCTATGCCCTCCCAGGCACATCCATTGCTGCACCCCTGCCCAGTTGTCAAATCCATAGATTAGAGCCTAATGAATTTATTTAAATTGACTGATTTCCTTTTATGAACTGTAACTCATTCAATTCTTTGAAATTGTTGCATGTTGCGTTTATATTTTTGTTCAGTATAATTACAGCCCTGGTCAGTTCAACTGGACGTGTCACTCTTACATCACAGGCCAAGGGCAGTGATACCTAGGAACAGTATGTTTTGCCTGTTTTTCTTTGCAGAATTACAACACAAGACACAAACTACTGATGACCAAAAGGTTATGGGCAATAACACCACTTCGTCACTCCTATACATCCTTTGTCTAGTCGTCAACAGCAACATAATCAATTTGACAAATACCAGATATAGTCTTCCACTCACTGTCCAAACAATCTCAGCGATCACCCAACAAAACACAAGAGTCTTGTGAAACGATGTCTGCAAAAAGACATGTCTGAATTCATGAGTGAGGCTGAGTGTGTACAAATAAGGTTCCAAAGAGTGACCTACCTCTAATCTAATCACTGAAACTGCAAACAAAGGCAATATGTTCACAGGTTAGTGTCCTCGAATACAGAAGTTTGAGAGAGAGAAAAAAAATGTAGATGCATGTTCCGCAGGATACAATGTTATGGTCAGATCACATCATTATGCGTCCACGCTACATTGTAGTTCGATAGACTTTTTTTTCTCTCCCCAATACAAAAATGACCAGATTTGACAGCTGACGTCACCCCAGAGTCAGCAGTGACCAAACTTTTTTCGGAGTCATGTTGAGGTTGAGATTAAGGAAAAAACTTCACAGGATGTGAAGTTTCAAAATGTAATATCATTACAGTTACCATTTTCAAACTCAATCATGTATCAGGGAATGCTCAACCTTTTGTAATTGAAAATGATTATACTTGCATGTCTTGGAACATTATTTTTTAACTAACTTAGTATTGTAGCCTAGTAACACATGTTTTTCTTTGAATAAACACCTTTGGGCTTTAACACGCGCCCACTTGACTGGGTCACTGTTTACAAAGGACCTTAAAATGGAAAATGTTTTTCCATGCGTTCGAAACTACGCTATTTTTCTTCCAAAACGCTTAACATTTTACGATCAGTCGATATTCAATTGTTTTTTTGTCATTAAAATATACAACCGATTAATTCAGTAGTTCAGCTGGTGGGCGCTCAAGTGCAAAATTACACAAAACGTTTGATATTTTGATAATTGTTTTCCAGGCCTCAATCTATAATTCCCAATCCTTCTGAAGAGGGGGACAAAATCCCTAAGAAATGTATTAACCTCTAAATATTTGAATCCACTGCAAATGGTAAATAACTTTATTCTATATACCAACTTGGAAAGCGCACTTTACATCAACTTTACGCATTTATTGCAACAGTTGTCAACTTTTCATACCTGCACGGAATCGGCGGCCATCTTGGCTTTTGACTTTGAATCAAACTGTACGGAGACAGGGGAGGTAGAACTCCAAAAACAGCCTTGTTTTAATTTTCCCTCTCGTGCGTCAAAAATAACCTATTCAGTGACCAAACCATAGGTCATATTGGAAATACTTGACTTTCCATGGCTTTCCTTGAGTCCTTTCGTCTTTTTTTCGCTGAGGGAAGAAAAGTTGTTCTGTAGTCCACATATATGAAGCAGAAACATAAATAAATGTCCCACTGCTTTCACTTTGGGAGCGAAAGGCTGTGGTTTGTGTGGAAACACATCAGCGTCCGCCCATAGGAGCTATGCACCAACTCAACCCAGAGCCCATTCTCTCAGCCAGATTCTATTCACACTCTCTCACGTGATCATAAACTTCTCACACGCACGAGCATCGCACTCTCCTGTTAGAAATCATGTTTACACAATATATTAGCGTGTGGCAATTCTAGTAGTGCACTAAAATGATGAAGATTATGAGCTGGATACTACTTGTTCCAGGTTATCCTATAGTTGAGACTTAGTGGTGTAAATTATTTAAGTAGAAATACTTTAAAGTACTTCCTTAAGTAGTTTTTTGGTGTATCTGTATTTTACTATTTATATGTTTAACTACTTTTACTCCACTACATTCCTAAAGAAAATTATGTACTTTTTACTCCTTACATTTTCCCTGACACCCAAAATTACTCGTTATATTTTGAATGCTTAGCAGGTCAGGGAAATTGTCTTAATTCACGCACTTATCAAGAGAACATCCCTGGTCATCCCTACTGCCTCTGACCTGGCACTCACTAAACACAAATTCTTTGTTTCTAAATTATGTCTGACTGTTGAAGTGTGCCCCTGGCTATAAGTAAATTTAAAAAATACAAGAATATCGTTCTGCCTTGGTTGCTTAATATAAGGAATCTGAGTTGATTTATACTTTTACATTTATATTTTAGCGATTATATTTACTTTTGAAACTTAAGTATATTTAAAACCAAATACTTTTAGACTTTTACTCAAGTAATATTTTACTTTAATCAAGTATGACAATTGGGTCATAGAGGTTTCCCTCTGATTGACATCATTCATCATAATAGGATGCCTAATTTTTTACAAAAAAATTATTTTTAAAGAGGCAGTAGTATAGTATATAGGGGTAGCCTAATACACTGTAGTAGTACAGTAGTAGCAGTTACAGAGAATGACTCTCTCGATTGTCTTCAGAAACTGGGCAGAATCGGTTACAATCTAAAATAGCTGTCAACCGACTGCACTACTTACCAATGGCACTGTGAGCAGGCAGGCTTTCTACAGAAATAGCTGCAACAAGACAGAAAGAAGCAAGTCCATGTGTAAGCTCAAGAAGAGGGAACGAAGAGGGCACGAAGAGTCGTGAAGAGGGCATGACAAAACCTTTACCCCTCACAGGAGGCTGAAAAGATTTGGCATGGGTCCCCAGATCCTCAAAAAGTTCTTCAGCTGCACCATCGAGAGCATCCTGACCGGTTGCATCACCGCCTGGTCATCCCCGCTATGGCAACTGCTCAGCATCTGACCGTAAGGTGCTACAGAGGGTAGTGCGTACAGCCCAGTACATCACTGAGGCCAAGATTCCTGCCATCCAGGACCTATATAATAGGTGGTGTCAGAGGAAAGCCCATAAAATTGTCAGAGACTCCAGTCAACCAAGTCATAGACTGTTTTCTCTGCTACCGCATGGCAAGCGGTGCCAGAGCACCAAGAATAGGACCAAAAGGCTCCTTAACAGCTTCTACCCCCAAGCCACAAGACTGCTGAACAATTAATCAAATGGCCATGGGGACTATTACATTGACCCCCCCCCCCCTCCATTTATTTAGTAAACTGCTGCTACTCGCTGTTTATTATCTATGCATAGTCACGTCACCCCTACCTACATGTCCAAATTACCTGAACTAACCTGCACATTGAAAAGTTGAAGTTACATCAGACTTTTCTCAGTCTCATAGATGACACTGTAGACTAGAGCCTTCATTACAGGTCCTGGATCAATTTGGTCATTTCACAAATGACAAGACAAGAGAGAGCACACTATTTAATCTCATGAAGCAGGCCCCAGATCAGTCTGGGAAGTAGCACAAAGGGAGCACAAAGCATAATGGCACTCAACAGGGGTGTTTCCATTCTGCTGATTCTGTTGCAAAACATTTCTTAAACTGAAGCAAACAGAACAAGACGGGGAGGGGTTTACCTGAATTTGTCCAAGAGAAACTCCAAACAGTTGCAAAATGTTCCATTGTGAAACAGAATTGTTGGAATGAATACACCCCAGGGCATTACCTGTTGAGACAGTTATGGGAAAAACAGACAAGTAACTCTTAGAAATAAAAGATGTTAACTAGAACCGTAAAAGGTTCCAGGCAGAACCTTTCCACCCTACGAAGAACCATCAAAGAACCTTTTACGAAAGAAAAGGGGGTTCTACAAGAATTCCATCCGGCCTAATTGTGGCTTGGACAGAGGGTAGGGCAACCATTTTTATTGTGTCACATTGGCAAATCCAGGAATCTGTTGTAGGCGACCTAACGATGGGATTAATGGGAGATTGGTTCAGTAACTGATGACTAGCATAAGATTACCTGGGCCTGCCAGGGTAGAGTTTAGTGGAACCCTGGGCCAGGCTGGGTAGAGTTTAGTGGCACGCTGGGCCAGGGTTCCACTAAACTCTACCCAGCCTGGCCCAGCGTGCCACTAAACTCTACCTAGCTGCCAATGATGGCAAGTTGGCCAGGCCCTGAAGCAGCAAAGCAGCCCTAAACCATAATGCCCCCTCCACCATGCTTTATGGTTGGTATACGGTTCTTCTGTTCAAAGGCAGTGTTTTGTTTTCGCCAAACATGACGCCTGGCATTGCGCCCAAACAACTCCACCATTGACTTGTCTGTCCAGAGCACATTGTTCCAGTAGTCTTGTTCTTCACCCAGGTGCTGTCTGGTAAACATCAGTCGTCCATTTCTATCATTTTTTTGAAAGCCGAGGCTTCTTCCTTCCTGACCTCCCATGTAGGCCAAGTTTGTGCAGTCTCTTTCTGACAGTTGACTCATGCACTTCGACATTGATTGTTGCAAGATGCCTGTAGATCCCTTGATGTTGCCCTGGGGTTCTTAGAGACTTCTTTGAGCATCTTTCGGTCAGCTCTTGGGCTGAATTTGGTGGGACGGCCTGTCCTAGATAGATTGCCAGTGGTCTGGAATTTTCTCCATTTGTAGATGATCTGTCGGACTGTGGAATGATTGACTTCAAATTGCTTGGAACAGGCTTTGTAACTCCTCCCAGACTCTAGTCATCAACAATCTTTCTTCGGAGGGCCTAGGAGAGAGCTCTTTTGATCTTGGCCTATTTATTTATGTATTTAATTAGGCAAGTCTATCACATACCTGTATGGTTAAGACCAAACCAAACCACGTTTCTGATCTTTATGTACCCTCCAAGTTACTCTGATGGGGTTCTAATCATTTGCACCTGTTTTGGTGCACCGGGTTCTAATTTGAGCCATTTGATGGGATGATACATGAAGGGGTGTACTAACTTTTTCCACACAAGGAAAATTGGATTTCTGTTTATTTGAATTGCAAAGTGTTATTTGTCACTGTTAAAATGTTAAATTAGGTTAACTCTATGTGTCAATAGTTTGAAATTAACATGAACTATCCATATGTCCAAATATATCAAAGACATACTTTTTCACAGCACTGTACATACACAATTGCATGCATACCTCATAACACTATTGGCAGTTGCCAGTGATGGTATAGGGAGGGTTGGATCTGGTCTACACTAACAATACAAGTGTTGCAGTGGTGCAGTCATGACCTCAACCTATGGAACAAAGATTTGATTTGAGGCTAAAGCTATTTTGAATAGCTGGGGGGGGGGGGCACCGAGCCTGATTCATCTCTTTAAACTTACAGTATCCAAGTGTTAATTTGCTGTTTCCATCACACATACCACATCACCATGGACTGGATAATGTCTCCCGTAGATGTCTTCACTCCAGGCAGAGTGAAGACACGATAGCGAATGAGCTCCCTCTACAGTATGCAGCAAGAACAGCAGCCTTTAACATTTTCATTGATCAATTTACTAATGAAGAATGACATTAAAAGCACTCAGTCATGGGCATTTCAGTTTTTAAATATGTGTGTGATATAAACAATAAAAACATGAGAACGATAGAATAACAAAAACATTGTGAGGTTGACATTCCAGCAGATAAATCTGCAACAGAGAGAGGGAGAGAATGTTTTGGGGTGTCTAGGGAGGAATACACAATATGCCATGTAACAAAAACTACAATACTTTCTGTTTAACAGACCTTAAAAAGGGACGCTTCACTACTTTTGAACCTCAAATATTCATTACCTCTAGCACAGTACAGTAACAGCGTTCTGTAGTAAAAAAAAAAGAAAAGAAGATGACTAAGAAAATTACTCCTGATGTCACATGGTGAAGTGCCTCTTTAATGACATGAGAACACAAGCAATGTGTCTGACATGATCTCAATGTTTGGTTTTTACTGCCTGCCTACCATGCCAACATTACAACTCACCTCAGGGAGTCGACCTCTCTTTTATAGTCCCCTGTGAACAAAATCCCTTTGCTTTTAGTACTTCTGCTGCCTCAACGTCTGGGATGGGGCCTGATTAGTTGGGAAAGTCACTTCTTCACAACACTGTTGTAGGCTGTTCTAGTGCTCCAGCACTGCAGTTACTGTTGCTGGGCTGAGTCACAGAGATGATCTGAACAGTGTCTGTATTAGCAGGCCATCAATAGATGAACCGAAATTGGCATTAGCAGTGTCAGCAGTTAGCAGTGCACACATGGGTTAGGTTAGGTTATAGTCTTACATAATAACCATACACATTGAATGAAAATGGGTTGCAAGTTATGATCCTAAGGGGAATAGCAAAATAACATCTAAATTCAGTCATCAAATATCGTGTCAAGAAATTCAGCAAGTTCATGAGTTTAAAGCAGTAAAACAACAGATTTGGGAGATCTTTTGGTTATGACAGTAAAAGCACAACAATTAAATGGTCTCTTGCTAATATAGAGAAAATAACAAAAGTCGAGAGAAAAATCTATAAATGGCTCATTAACTAAATGTGTTATACCAGAGCTGAAATAAGGTATTAATAGTAAGTCCTCTTGATATAGAATAACTGTTTGATCCAGATTGAAATTAGTATTATGTACAGCAGCTAAATGGTCGGTTGTCTGTCTTCTTCCATAGTTTAATTAAATCATGTGCAAACACTTCACATTCCTCCTAGCAATATTCCAACCGGGTGAAAAAGTCAGAAAACAACTAAATAAGTATAGTATCAAACACTGAATAGTAGTACCACAGTAGTGAACAGGGTGCATCTGTCACTCAAGTCTATGGAGGTCACATGATTTAGATTTTGGAAAAATGTCTGCAGTTCATATAGGTAAACTCCAAGATAACATAGTAGTCAACTTTTAAGTTATTAGTGGGAGGGTTACAACATAAAAAATGACACCCTCTTAACGTATAAAACTGGGTCGACAATGTTCCCATAGACGATGATAGTAAAGTAGAATAAACCACAAAAAACGAAACCAAACAGAACATGGCCAATAAAACCCCTCCCCCTGGACGGAAAATATAAATCATGTGATCAGAAGAAAGAGAACATGGGCAGCTGCCAAGTAGACTCGTCTCCTGTCATGTGTCCGTCGAGCATACAACTCCTGTGACCTTTCACCTGGAAGTATAAAGGGAGTCCTGGACCTGGGATGCTGGTGGGAACATGACCTATTGGCATGATCTCGCACCAGGAAGAGGCCACTTCCTAGTTCTGTCGGCTACTATGGAGACGAGGAGGAGGAGTCAGTTAGTTAAGTGGGCGACATTCAGAAACTGCTGACTAACGTCCAACACAGACAGTTCCACAGACCCACTGATTATATTAGTCTTCCTCTTCTCCTCTGTCCAGTGTATGTGACTACGGGATGAAGCCTAGATGAATGGTCCATCTTCCATGTGCATTAGTTAGTTAGTTTTGGGGTAGATCTTCTCGTAGAAGAAGTTCTGGGCCAGCAGGTAGAGTTCCCCGTCCTTCTCCCGGACGGCGTGAGCCCGGACAAATTGGAACTGCTCCAGGGCAAACTCGTAGAACTCGTTCTCCATCTTCCAGATGGCCGACTGCTGCAGCTTGGCGATGGACTCCTTGGTCGGCGGCTTCTTCTCACTCGTCTTCCTCAGATGGGATTTCTTCCCTGTGGAGGAAGGGGCATATGGCATCACTACCAATCCAGGTGGCCCTTGGATTTTTGTTTAGTTAAAAATGGTATATATAAAAAAAAGATCTAATGTAATAAATGTAGAGGCACTTGCATATTTATTTTTAGAGCTGTTAAAAAGGTGAGAATTGCTCAGGGGAATAACAAGTGAAAATGTTGTTTTGTTTGCACAGCAAATCACCTCTCATGTGCAAAGGTACAGCTAAGTGCACGTTCAGAAATAGGTACGTAATCATTCCACATACGATTTACAAAGACTCAAAATACATATTAATCTATTCGAGTATGCTGACACTATAACTTTTCTTTAAAAAGCTTTAAAAAGACAGAAAACAAAGAAATCCATTTCTGCTTAGTTGACAAAGTAATGAATAAAGTCAATGTCAAAGGTCATCTCAAGAGGCATGGTGGCGTCTCTGGTACAGTACCTGTTCTGTAGAGCTCTGTGGCGCCCCTGAAGAAGCGTGGCAGCGCCGCCTCCAGCATCATAACAAAGTCCTCCAGTTCCTCTGTCACCCCCACCAGCAGGTACTCATTGACCAGGTTATACTTGGCCTGCTCCAGGGCCCAGTGACTGCCCACGTTCCTACAAGAGATGTCAATCAATCATGTTATCAATTAAATGCATTTATAAAGTAATTTTTTCATCACCTGTACATCAGATGTTGTTTAGATCGAGCAAAATAGGCTAGTCTCGCATTCTCAACAGATGAGCTAGAGAGAAGAGAATGATACATATCACAAGAGAGAAAAAGCAAATAAACGCCTCTAGAAAAGAAAGACATGCAATATAGCATGTAAGTTATATTTTAAAGGGGTTCATGTTTGGTGTTCTACTGTTCATATATCAGCCCATTAAGAAGTGTGTAATGGGGTTATAGGTTAAGAATGCATTTTGCGGATGAATTGTAAGGAGGGGTACATACCAGCACTCAGAGTAGTGACCACAGAAGAAGGGGATCTGCAGCCACAGCTTTTCCGGGGCGCAGTCTGAGCCTCCCGCTGACACACACTCATCAAAGGTCTGAAACACATCCATGACAATCAAAGACAGAATTGCCTATGGAAGAGTGTTCTACTGTTCAAATACATTGTATATATGATAATAGTTTGCAGTATTTTTTTCTCTCTCCCAGATTGTAGCTTTAGCGTAGGCATAATTATAACAACATTTTACAGTTTTAATCACTAATACACTAGTTGGTACAAAATAATCAGGAGGATTGCAGACTGACCTTCTTATCCCCCTGTTTGCGGCGCCGCAGGCCGGGCCGGTAGTCGTCCCCAAAACGCAGGAAGTAGTAGTAGGACACCAGGCGCTCGATGGGGTCGCGGATCACATTGATGTAGACGGGCTTCTTCTTTACTCCAAACCTGTGTCAAAACAGAGAGCGAGTGTAAGAATAGATGGTATAATGAAATGCCACCCGCAGGTTACGATGCGCCACACACACGTTACGATGCCCCACCAGCACGTTACGATGCCCCACCAGCACGTTACGATGCGCCACCAGCACCTTACGATGTGCCAGCTGCACGTTACGATGCGCCACCAGCACCTTACGATGCGCCAGCTGCACGTTACGATGCGCCACCAGCACCTTACGATGCGCCAGCTGCACGTTATGATGCCCCACCAGCACGTTACGATGCGCCACCAGCACGTTACGATGCGCCAGCTGCACGTTACGATGCGCCACCAGCACGTTACGATGCGCCACCAGCACGTTACGATGCGCCACCAGCACGTTACGATGCGCCACCAGCACGTTACGATGCGCCACCGGCACGTTACGATGCGCCACCAGCACGTCACGATGCACCACCAGCACGTTACGATGCGCCACCAGCACGTTACGATGCGCCAGCCACACGTTACGATGCGCCACCAGCACGTTACGATGTCCCACCAGCACGTTACGATACCCCACCAGCACATTACGATGCACCACCAGCACGTTACGATGCACCACCAGCACGTTACGATGCCCCACCAGCACATTACGATGCGCCACCAGCACGTTACGATGCGCCACCAGTACGTTACGATGCCCCACCAGCACGTTACGATGCCCCACCAGCACGTTACGATGCCCCACCAGCACGTTACGATGCGCCACCAGCACCTTACGATGTGCCAGCTGCACGTTACGATGCGCCACCAGCACCTTATGATGCGCCAGCTGCACGTTACGATGCGCCACCAGCACCTTACGATGCGCCAGCTGCAAGTTACGATGCCCCACCAGCACGTTACGATGCGCCACCAGCACGTTACGATGCGCCAGCTGCACGTTACGATGCGCCACCAGCACGTTACGATGCGCCACCAGCACGTTACGATGCGCCACCAGCACGTTACGATGCGCCACCAGCACGTTACGATGCGCCACCAGCACGTCACGATGCACCACCAGCACGTTACGATGCGCCACCAGCACGTTACGATGCGCCAGCCACACGTTACGATGCGCCACCAGCACGTTACGATGTCCCACCAGCACGTTACGATACCCCACCAGCACATTACGATGCACCACCAGCACGTTACGATACCCCACCAGCACATTACGATGCACCACCAGCACGTTGCGATGCACCACCAGCACGTTACGATGCCCCACCAGCACATTACGATGCGCCACCAGCACGTTACGATGCGCCACCAGTACGTTACGATGCCCCACCAGCACGTTACGATGCACCACCAGCACGTTCCGATGCACCAGCCGCACGTTACGATGTCCCACCAGCACGTTACGATGCGGCACCAGCACGTTACGATGAGCCACCAGCACGTTACGATGCGCCACCAGCACGTTACGATGCACCACCAGCACGCTACGATGCACCACCAGCACGTTACGATGCACCACCAGCACGTTACGATGCGCCACCCGCACGTTACGATGCACCACCAGCACGTTACGATGCACCACCAGCACGTTACGATGCACCAGCCGCACGTTACGATGTCCCACCAGCACGTTACGATGCGCCACCAGCACGTTACGATGCGCCACCAGCACGTTACGATGCGGCACCAGCACGTTACGATGCACCGCCAGCACGTTACGATGCACCGCCAGCACGTTACGATGCGCCAGCCGCACGTTACGATGTCCCACCAGCACGTTACGATGCGCCACCAGCACGTTACGATGCCCCACCAGCACGTTACGATGCGCCAGCCGCACGTTACGATGTCCCACCAGCACGTTACGATGCCCCACCAGCACGTTACGATGCCCCACCAGCACGTTACGATGCACCACCCGCACGTTACGATGCGCTAGTTGCACGTTACGATGCCCCACCCACACGTTACGATGCGCCACCAGCATGTTACGATGCCCCACCCACACGTCACGATGCCCCACCAGCACGTTACGATGCCCCACCCACACGTTACGATGCCCCACCAGCACATTACGATGCACCACCCACACATTACGATGCCCCACCAGCACGTTACGATGCCCCACCAGCACGTTACGATGCCCCACCAGCACGTTACGATGCCCCACCAGCACGTTACGATGCGCCAGCCACACGTTACGATGTCCCACCAGCACGTTACGATGTCCCACCAGCACGTTACGATGCCCCACCAGCACGTTACGATGCCCCACCAGCACGTTACGATGCCCCACCAGCACGTTACGATGCACCACCCGCACGTTACGATGCGCTAGTTGCACGTTACGATGCGCCACCAGCACGTTACGATGCCCCACCCACACGTTACGATGCCCCACCAGCACGTTACGATGCCCCACCCACACGTTACGATGCCCCACCCACACGTTACGATGCCCCACCCACACGTTACGATGCCCCACCAGCACGTTACGATGCCCCACCAGCACGTTACGATGCCCCACCAGCACGTTACGATGCGCCACCAGCACGTTACGATGCCCCACCAGCACGTTACGATGCCCCACCAGCACGTTACGATGCTCCACCAGCACGTTACGATGCACCACCAGCACGTTACGATGCCCCACCAGCACGTTACGATGCCCCACCAGCACGTTACGATGCCCCACCAGCACGTTACGATGCCCCACCAGCACGTTACGATGCCCCACCAGCACGTTACGATGCACCACCAGCACGTTACGATGCACCACCCGCACGTTACGATGTTCCACCAGCACGTTACGATGCCCCACCAGCACGTTACGATGCCCCACCAGCACGTTACGATGCGCCACCAGCACGTTACGATGCACCACCAGCACGTTACGATGCACCACCAGCACGTTACGATGCACCACCAGCACGTTACGATGCGCCAGCCGCACGTTACGATGTCCCACCAGCACGTTACGATGCGCCACCAGCACGTTACGATGCGCCACCAGCACGTTACGATGCGCCACCAGCACGTTACGATGCCCCACCAGCACGTTACGATGCGCCAGCCGCACGTTACGATGTCCCACCAGCACGTTACGATGTCCCACCAGCACGTTACGATGCCCCACCAGCACGTTACGATGCACCACCCGCACGTTACGATGCGCTAGTTGCACGTTACGATGCCCCACCCACACGTTACGATGCGCCACCAGCACGTTATGCATATCACAAAGATCATGTGTCATTAAATCGAAGATGATCTATGAATAGACAAGATGTTAATCTGGGGCCTGTTCAATAGGACCTGGATCAAAAGAGAGAGATAAGAATACAGTACATTTGATTTAACCTAGAGAGATCCTTTAATGTCATTATATCAAGATGTGAATCTGAGCCCTGTTCAATAGGACAGTGTTGCAGATGTAAAGCTTCAACCTGCCATGACAGGTTCATTTTCACATGATTTAAAGACATATCCCTTCTATAGAGAGTTGCATTCGATCTGTTCTGAATGTTGCACTCTAATGTTGTATTAATGTAGTACTCTATAAGACCACAAGGGGGAGACAGCAGCAAAAGTCTATCTGGTAAGATGTGTTCTGCAGTGGAGAGGGGGCACTCACTTTGTAAAGTCCAGGAAAGAAACGTGACCGTGGTAGAACGCCGGCTTCATCTCCCTCCACTCTGTCACGTTTTTCACAAACCGCACCTGAGCAGATAGACAAGACAATTGATACATGATATGTACCAATGCAATCCCTTCTTCAATATCACCCTCCCACTTTCCCCCCTCCCACTCGCTATCTCTCCCTGTCTCTCGCCCTCTTCCACAGAGGTCAAACATTGCCACATTAGTGTGCGATCAGTGACGGCTGGTGTGACATTAAAACAGAGGACTGGCTCATTTTAATGGCTGGAATGGAAGAAACCCATTGTTTGATATCTTTATATTCATTCCATTCCAGCCATTTCAATGAGCCTGTCCTACAATTTCTCCACCCACCAGCCTCCACTGGGTGCAACATTTTCTCTAAATCAGCTACGAGTGCCATTGACCGTTGAGATTTGCCTCTGGCCTCACCCTCTCACCTGGTCCTGCATGGACATGACCGGGTTGTTCTTGGTGGTGTTGATGTGCAGCACGTGGTAGTGGTTCTTGCCACACAGGTCGTAGGCGATGTTGGTGAAGGAGGTACTGGCCGTCTTGGGCACGCGGTTGTAGATAACCACCACGTCCTCGCTGTCGGCCACCGAGGGGGTCTCCCGCTCCCGTAGGCCATCCTGTGTGTGCCGCTGCTCGATCTCACGCACCTCGTGCCTCGCGATGGCCCGCTCTGTACAGAGGAAGAGGAGGAAGATGAGTTAAAGGGATAGTTCACCCACATGAGGACCTATATTCTGTTAGCAACAGTGTGCTAACAGTGGTCTTACCGCTTCCATTGTCTCAGGCTCAACTACGCCAATACCACACAGTGGCAAATAAACCCGACATATCTTGGGTATATACTGTAAATAGGCCACTTTATATCTATAAAATGGGGTGCACTTGTAACTTAGGCAAACTATCCTTTTACCAGCCTTCTGAACATAATATAAAGAACAGAAAATGAACGATCACCAAATTGACTGAGAATACATTACATTGTATGAATAATACTCCAAAGCTTCTTTATACCTGTCAAACAGAGTGAAGTGACACTGTGTACTGGCCTTTGGGGTGCGCTCAGTGTGGGGTTTGACCATTCATTTAGATCCCTCATGTCTTACTCACTGTTAAACAGATTTGCCTGTACTTTTGAATACTTTTTAGCCAGTAGTTTTAAAAGTAGAGCTCACGAGCCAAAAGTGGTCCCCAACCACATCATTGTTCCCTCTCTTGCTATAGTGTCTGCATCTTGCTAGCAGTCACTCAAATGGGTAGGGGCTGAAGCCCATTGTCTAGAACTCAAATTGCTCGGGGGGGAATGGTCAATTTGGTTGCAATCAATTGGCTTAGTTCCTCAGTGTTCAAATAATCTTTCAAGAAAATAAAATTTCAGGAATGCTAATCTTATGTTTCTAACTACAGAAAATATTTCAGAACAAATCGAAGATGGTGGGTGTCGGACTCCACTTTCTTGTAGTTTTTGGAGGTGGAGTCCTTTGCATCACACCACAGCCTGGAGTCTGTCCCTGTTATATCTCACCTCTGTGTAACTTAACAGATGTGTCTGAGTATGCATGGCCTAAATACTCTCCTCTTTCTGGGAATGGGAATAGAGAACCATGTCCTCTCTATATATCATTTAGATTTGAGTCATGTAGCAACTTACAGGGGCAATTTGGGTTAAGTGCCTTTCTCAAGGTCACATTGACAGATTTTTCACCTAAACGACTTGGGGATTCGAACCAGCGACCTTTAGGTTACTGGCCCAAAGCTCTTAAACACTAGGCTACCTGCTGACCTTACAGTAGCTGTATCAGATAGAAATGTATGTGACTAACAGTGAATAAACAGACAACGCTGTTGGCCTGAGCCATTTCCGTTTGGCTTTCCTATCCCAGGTCTAAATCAGTCTCAGATTGACTAGTGGTGACATTGGCTCAGATCTGAACACTCCAGCATCTATTACTTATGGCAATGCCAAGCCATGCCAGGCCATGCCAGGTCATGCCTAGCCGTGCTGGCAGCTGGTACAGAGAATAAGGTGTCATCTGCGATCACACTGCACTCCCAACCCCCAAACCCCCTTTGCCATCCCCACATACACCACACCGCCCCCCCCCCTCCCTTTTTACACCCTCCCAGGCAGCTGCTAATGTCCCACTGATCAAAGCTAGCGCTAACCAACCGTGCTAGCAACTGGTGCTAGCCACGATACTGGGCTGTGACAGGTGGCAGTCTATGGTCGTCTGTCGTCATGATGAACATAGATAAATATGGTCATAAGTAACACCCAGAATGTATAGCTAGGAGAGACATCTATCCACACGTCACCTAAAGCACAAAGACATAAAAGAGCAGTTATCATTTTCATATCAGTACGAGTGTTGATCTAGGATCGGTTTCACCTTTTACTTCATAATGAATTAGATTTTATGGACAGTTGGAGACCTGTTCCTAGATCAGCACTCCCACTCAGTTGCTAAGGCTGCGTTTAGACAGCCAGCCAAATTCAGATTTTTTTTCACCAATTGGTATTTTGATCAATCAGATCAGCTCCGAAAATGATCCAAAAGAATTGGGCTGCCTGTCTGAACGCAGCCTTATGTGAAGCCCAGATCTCTAGGCCTAGACCTTAGCGTATTCCCACACAGCGTCCTAACATTGGAGACAGTAGTCACGGTCTGTAACAACTGAACTCGAATCAGCACTCCCTAGCCCTAAAACATAATGAGCTGAACTTAAACAGGCCCCAAGCCACTAGTTCAGGGCATTGTGTTCAGTGCCAACAATTAACAGGGAGGTACAGTTTATTGTAGTCCATTGTGTTGAACAAGCTTAGTTAAAACCCCACTGTGTCCAAGCAGAGGGCGCCACACACACACACACTTAAGCTAATGGTCGAGTCTGAGGTCATTTAATTAGTGGACAAAGACCCGCTCTGTATTGATGAATCACTCTGGCCACACAGTGTGCTTCCATTCAGTCACCATTTCCGTTGGTTCCCCCCTCGCCATTTCCAGCTAATTATGACCTATGGTGGAACTGGCAACACAGTCTTAAACACTACAACAACTAAGCCGATGCTCATTGTTCTGAATACATATTCTAGAACGCCACCCGAGATAGCAATATTTACTAAAACAATTTCACGCTAGATTAGAATTGCCCATTTCCAATCATCATTCGTCCTCGGCGGGAAATCCGTGAATATGACAGTTTGTCGTGTGTTATGGTGTCTCATACGATCTTATGGGATAATAAAAACAGGCGAGAAGATGATCCCTTCTCCAGGCAGCTCATACATCCATCATACTCCGCAGCTCTTCATCCCTGAGCGGGTTAGCCTCTCGAGCACTGAGGCTGAGGGGTAATAGAGAGCCTGAGAGCTAGAAGCCTTGTATGGTTCTGCTTCAGTAGCGCTGGATTGCAAAACCAATGGAGTACGACAGGGAGGAGATCTAGGTTGCTGCTGGAAAAAAATAAATATGAAGTGGTATTTTTTATTTATTTAAGCTTTGATGTGGCCTGTGGCACCTGCAATATTTGTTTACCAGAGTGCAAACACAGCCAGGTGGTAATAGGAGTGTGTGATTAGTAATTTCAAGCATATTGTACAAGAGACCCTTGGGCTAGCCTTTCACAGCTGCAGGAACAGGGGATTCAAAAGAAGCCTGTTCAACTAAATGCTTAAATCAACGACTGTACAGAACTACTGGTTCAAACTAATGTATGACACAGACACCTCATCACAATCTTGCAGTGTTTGCAAATAAATGACGGAGGCACCATGAGTTACAATTTAATTCCTTAAGTGCTCTTTTTAGGACAGATTACCGTAGCTGGGGGGGGGGGGTTCCTGGCTTGGAGACAACTGCTGCATTCATGGCCCATGAAAGCTCTCATTCACGTCTAGCCTGGCGGCTAAGGTGTATACAGCTGGGAGAGAGACGGCTGGGCCGAGCCCGGTGAAGACACAAGGCAGAAAATGAGAAACGACACTCGGCTGGTTAGTACAGTTTAGCCCAAGCAAGTGGAGCTATTTCACTGGCATCAACAGAGGTGCAGTGGAAACTGAATAACTAAGCACTCACATGCTCTATTTCCACATGCCAATATAAATCTGTGTGTGGAAGCAGCCCATTTCTAACAGGCAAGGTATCTTGTTAAGTAGCCTATTTTCCTCATGGGAGAAAACACAAGCCTATATGGTCAGTGAAACCAGACCAAAAATCTTGTCAGCAGACAAAACATGCCCTCTGCAGTCAGTTTTTAGGGAGGTTCTTGCTTGGGACTGACTAGAACCTTATTACAGCATCAATACGAGTATCACAATAGAGTGCCATTGGTCACGCCCCATGGTAGTGGACCTGACCAATGGCACGGTTTTAGAAGCCCTCTTGGCTGAAGAGACAAAATGTTGGGGTTTTAAAAGCAAATTTCCTGCAATTCTACACATTTTTCCATGGCTTATGCCAGTGGTCACCAACCGAGCTATCGACTGGTCCATCTTCTAGGCACTCCTAGTCGATCACCAAAATGTCTGTAGAGAAGCAAACGATAAAGGCTCCTTGATTTTTTATTTGACTTTGCACTTTTGCCGGAAGGTGCACTTGATTCAGAAGCCCTGCGAAATGGCAAAGTGTTCCCATTTTTAACCATTTCATTTGTCTGAAGGGACAAGCTCCACCTACCCGGCGGACCAGGAGAGCTGTAGTTAAATCAAGTGCGCCTACTGCGCTGGCCAATCAGATGGCTCCAATCACCATGCCTATAGCTTCCAAGAACCCACAGTTGGATACTAGCCTGCATGAGATTTCACAACTTTTAAACCATGACCAGAGAGAAACTGCCAAAGAAAAAAAGCATAGAGCTGCTGTTTTTATGAGTGAGTTATTTGTTTTTATTCAGCACTGTCAACACTTTCTTTTCTCCAACACTTTCACAAAGCATAACACTCGCCTCTCACTACCTCTTCTTGCACCGCAGCTGCAAATAATGAGTATCCAAGTGTATGGATAGGCTTGTGTTTTTATTATTAGCAGCTCGTCATGTCTATTTTAATATCGAGGAATATTTCACTTTCTTTAGTCAAAGGAACAACATGAATTTGTGCCTGAGGTAGAAGCAATTCCAGTTGCCTTCAGGGGAAGGAAGGTGTCCCCTCTCTGGTCAGTCTCACCGGAGGAAAGGAGTGAACGGGGACAGGGAGAGGCAGACCCTCTACTGCCCTCTCCATCCCTTCGCTGAGACTGACCATCAGCTGCAGGTACCATCATTCCAGTCAAATAAAAAAGCTAATTAATTTCTATTTATGCAAAGCTGTGCATCGCAAGTGATACACCAACTGATATATTCTGTTATCAAAGCTCGTTGTGAAATATAATATGGTCAGAACAATATTAGCAGGCCAAGCACAAAGCCAATATGCTGTGACAACTAAGTTTATTCATGTTGCATAGGCTTACATTTTTTAAGTCAGGTTTTTAATTGTTATTAGTATTTTTTTTTTTTATCTGAGTGGTAAATCTCTGCTTGCTTTTTGACTGCGAAAGTGATCTTGACTCAGAAAAGGTTGCCGACCACGGGCTTATGCTATCTGAGTGACTCAAACATAACAAACATCAATGGTGCCCCATGCCGTGGCATTTTAGGAATTGTAGATTCTCCCATCTGGTGGTGATTGTTAGTTCTCAAAGATGATCTTAATAAAAAATATATATTGTTGCATTATATTTTCTACATACTTTACATCTGGTTTTTAGTTTTTAACATCCCAAAAATGATTAGCGTTAGTTTATGCTACACTGAACAAAAATATAAAACACAACATGCAACCATTTTTAAGAGTTACAGTTCATATAAGGAAATCAGTCGATTAAAATAAATTCATTAGTCCCTAATCTATGGATTTCACATGACTGGGAATACAGATATGAGTCTGTTGGTCACAGAAACCTTAGTAAACAAAATGTAGGGGCGTGGATCAGAACACCAGTCAGTATCTGGTGTGACCACCATTTGCCTCATGCAGCGCGACACATCTCCTTCGCATAGAGTTGATCAGGCTGTTGATTGTGGCCTGTGGAATGTTGTCGGACTCCTCTTCAATGGCTGTGTGAAGTTGCTGGATATTGACGGGAACTGGAACACGCTGTCATACACGTCGATCCATTGCATCCCAAACATGGTCAACGGGTCTAGTGAGCATGCAGGCCATGGAAGAACTGGGACATTTTCTGTACAGATCCTTGGGACATTATCATGCTGAAACATGAGGTGATGGCGGCGGATAAATGGCCCGACAATGGGCCTCAGGATCTCGTCTCTTTGCATTCAAATTGTCATTGATAAAAAGCACGTGTGTTTGTTGTCCTTAGCTTATGCCTTTCCATTCCATAACCCCACCGCTACCATGGGGCACTCTGTTCACAATGTTGAAATTAGCAACCCGCTCGCCCACACAACACCATAAACACTGTCTGTCATCTGACCGGTACAGTTGAAACCAGGATTTAGATGAGCTTCCCTGAGACGGTTTCTGATAGTTTGTGCAGAAATTCTTCGGTTGTGCAAACCCACAGTTTCATCAGCTGTCAGGGGGGCTGGTCTCAGATGATCCCGCAGGTGAAGAAGCTGGATGTGGAGGTCCTGGGCTGGGGTGGTTACACATTGTCTGTAGTTGTGAGGCCGGTTGGACGTATGGCCAAATTCTCTAAAATAACATTGGAGTCGGCTTATGCTGGAGAAAATAACATTGGAGGCAGCTTATGCTGGAGAAAATAACATTCCATTCTCTGGCAACAGCTCTGGTGGACATTCCTGCAGGCAGCATGACAATTGCCTCCTCCCTCAACTTGAGACACCTGTGGCATTGTGTTGTGTGACAGAACTGCACATTTTAGAGTGGCCTTTTATTGGTGCACCGGTGTAATGATCATGCGGTTTAATCAGCTTCTTGATATGCTACACCTGTCAGGTGGATGGATTATCTTGACAAAGGAGAAATGCTCACTAACAGGGATGTAAACACATTTGCGCACAAAATTTCAGACATAAGCTTATTGTGCGTATTGAACATTTCTGGGATCTTTTTATTTAAGCTCATGAAACATGGGATCAACACTTTACATGATGCATTTATATATTTTTTTCAGTGTGCATGAATATGGGGGAAACACTGCCAGTCCCTGGTACAGAAAAGGATGAGAAATGCTGGTGTAGTTAGTGTCAATAGTAGGATACATTATGTATGGTACCAAGCTACTGTATCACTGCAAGCTTAGCACAGACACTGATACCTTATCGCTAACATAAGGTAATAATCATAATTAAATTAACCCTGCAATTTTTCTCTGCAATCAAAGCTCATTTTATCTGACAAGGTGAGTTTATACGATAATCGGGAGAAAAAAAGAGCTTCAGTTCCGCCCATCAGAAACGGGCAGTTAGTTGAGATGATAATATACACAGATGAAAGGCTTTACAGCCTAATAATTCTATGCCTTGGCAGGGCTGCTCTGTGGAGTGGACAATTGATTTGTCTGGATCTCTTGGCAGGACTTGTCATTGACTAAGCAGGGTAATTAGCCTACTGCTTGAAATAGGGGGGAAATATCAGGTTCTGTCAATAGCACCATCTCTCCAGAATCACAGGAAGAGAGACAGCAGCCATTTCTCCATGTCCACCACCACTTAAGAAATGGTACGGCAAACTGTTCACGTGAGAAACTGTATTACTGTCCAAATGTTTAAAAAATAACATCACAGACACAAACAGCTTACATAACAATGTGTAGGCTAGTTATTGTACAACACAGAAATGTGATTCTCTCCCCCATAAGTGTTAATAATGCATAGGCAGGAGTCCAGGGAAAACTCCACAAATGTTCGGGCAATTCTGAGGGCAGCTATTTATAGGACAGATGAGGAGTGGCTAATAGGTTAATAGGACCCAAAGCTCCACAGAGGAAGCCCAACAGAGAACTCCGGTGTCAATTGTGAGATCAGATCCATCATCGGCTGTCATAGCAACCAAGTAGGAGGAAGGAAACGGACACCAAAAATGTTCCTCTATGGTCACAAGCGGTTCTCAATACTACTCCTCAAGAACTATAGCCTGGTTAACCCAGCGCAGCGCAGCGTTCAGTCTGGTTTAACCAGGCTACATGAACTATGGCAGCAGTTAATTCATTGATTAAGATCATTCATGAACAAGAACATCTCAAGTGTTCCAACTGGCCTTTCTGTGACATACCACCTCTGTGGTGAGAGGCTGTCCCCACTCCCCAGAGTCTCGGCACACTGTGTGCGAGACTGCCAGCACTCACAGTGCAATGCAATGCTGAAGAGAAAGTCTGACAAGGAGAGCGGGCCACAGCAGCAGAGAAACTTTCAGTTCCCCCCCAGAGCGGATAGTACAAGATGCACTGTACCACAGCAGATGAAAGCCAAGCCAGGATAGAGTACCACAGTATGAGTCATAATACCCATAAAACAGGAAATGTTTCCAATCTTTTCCCCACTGTACATTTTTCCCATAGGGGATTTTAGAAACACTTAAAATAAGGGCTGTGTTTCATGTAGGTTTACCCTGGCGTGACGTTTTGACAAGGTGACTTTTATCAATATATTCGTCTGTATTTACCCCCCAAAAATGAAATGCTAATTATCTGCTAATGTGGCTATCATAAAGAACTACAAATGCCATGATGATCTGGACGAGGGTAACAGGTTTCTTCTTCCTCCTCTGAGGAGGAGTAGTCGCAAGGATCAGAGGACCAAAATGCAGCGTGGTATGTGTCCATAATGTAATTTAATGGAAAATGAATACAAAATTCAAAAGAACAAGAGAATCCAAATGAAAACCGAAACAGTCCCGAATGGTACAAACACTGAAACGGGAAAAATAATCACCCACAACTCAAAGGTGAAACCAGGCTACCTAAGCATGGTTCTCAATCAGGGACAACGATTGACAGCTGCCTCTGATTGAGAACCATACCAGGCCAAACACAGAAATCCAAATGATAGATGATGGACCCCACTCCACCATAGTCTTTGTCCGCCTCTTAACCTGCCTCTGTGGCCTCTTTAGAGCGGCGACCCTCGCCGCCAACCTCGGACTGGGGACCCTAGCCACGGGTCCCGAATGGACGGGAGACTCCTGGCAGCTCAGGACAGACGGGAGACTCCTGGCAGCTCAGGACAGACGGGAGACTCCTGGCAGCTCAGGACAGACGGGAGACTCCTGGCAGCTCAGGACAGACGGGAGACTCCTGGCAGCTCAGGACAGACGGGAGACTCTGGCAGCGCTGAGCAGTCGGGAGCACCTGTAGGGAGGAGACGAAGACAGCCTGGTGCGGGGGGCTGCCACCGGAGGCCTGGTGTGTGGAGGAGGCACCGGATAGACAGGAGGCGCACTGGAGGTCTCGAGCATCGAGCCTGTACAACCCTACCTGGTTGGATACTCCCCGTAGCCAGGCCAGTGCGGCGAGGTGGAATAGACCGCACTGGGCTGTGCTGGCGAACCGGGGACACCATGGGCGGGGCTGGTGCCATGTACCCCGCCCCGAGGAGACGCACTGGAGACCAGATGCACTGAGCCGGCTTCATGGCACCTGGCTCGATGCCCACTCTAGCCCCGGCCGATACGAGGCGCTGCTATGCGTGTTATGCCGTGCGCGTCACGGCATAATACAGTGCCTGCCCGGTCCACCGCTCTCCACGGTAAGCACGGGGAGTTGGCTCAGGTCTCCTACCTGACTTAGCCACACTCCCCGTGTGCCCCCCCCCCAATAAATTTTTGGGGATGCCTCTCGTCCCAGCCACGCTGCCGTGCTGCCTCCTCATACCACCGCCTCTTGGCTTTCGCTGCCTCCAGCTCTGCCTTAGGGCGGCGATATTCTCCCGGCTGTATCCAGGGTCCCTTGCCATCCAAGATCTCCTCCCAGGTCCAGGAGTCTTGAACCCGCTGCTCCTGGGTAGCACGCTGCTTGGTCCGGTTGTGGTGGGTGATTCTGTCACGATCGTCGTTGGAATGAGGTGAGGACCAAAGTGCAGCGTGGTAAATGTTCATTATATATTTATTAAACCGAGAACACTAAACAAAATAACAAAGGTGAAACGAAACAGTTCTGAAAGGTGACAGACACATAACAGAAAATAATCACCCACAACTCAAAGGTGAAACCAGGCTACCTAAGTATGATTCTCAATCAGGGACAACGATTGACAGCTGCCTCTGATTGAGAACCATACCAGGCCAATCACAGAAATAGAAAATCATAGACAAACTAACATAGACAACCCACACAACTCACGCCCTGACCATACTCAAACAAAGACATAACAAAAGAACTAAGGTCAGAATGTGACAACGAGACTGCCAAATCGAGGCAAAGGTAAGAATCTCTGGATTAACTATCTAATGTTAGCTAAATGTGTAATTAATAAATTGGCTACATTTCTTTAAAATTACAATTATGTGAACAGTCTTGTGTAAGTTTTAAATGGACACAATACCTATTAGCAAAACTGTCAGCTCGAGATGACGTGCAGGAACTTGCAGTTTTGCATGATGTCTACTTTGACGCAAATTAGCATTTTCGAATCAAAGTAAATAGAGACGAATATATTGATAAAAGTCACCTTTACTGGTTATGACACCTCCACTGTGAGGCTCTATTCAGCTGCTGTATATTTACTGGTTATGACACCTCCACTGTGAGGCTCTATTCAGCTGCTGTATATTAACTGGTTATGACACCTCCACTGTGAGGCTCTATTCAGCTGCTGTATATTTACTGGTTATGACACCTCCACTGTGAGGCTCTATTCAGCTGCTGTATATTTACTGGTTATGACACCTCCACTGTGAGGCTCTATTCAGCTGCTGTATATTAACTGGTTATGACACCTCCACTGTGAGGCTCTATTCAGCTGCTGTATATTTACTGGTTATGACACCTCCACTGTGAGGCTCTATTCAGCTGCTGTATATTAACTGGTTATGACACCTCCACTGTGAGGCTCTATTCAGCTGCTGTATATTTACTGGTTATGACACCTCCACTGTGAGGCTCTATTCAGCTGCTGTATATTAACTGGTTATGACACCTCCACTGTGAGGCTCTATTCAGCTGCTGTAAACAAGATGGAAGTTATATGCAGACAAGAGGAGCGGAACAGTTCAGCCAGACTGCCTTATCCCTCTATTCTCTGATGAAATTGGTTTTAAAATGCTGCAGGCATGTTTCTCTCCCCTCCTTTTGTTAAGGCTTATGATGTGAGCAGCCAGGGGTTTTAAATATTCCTGTGTTGAGATGAAAATTAAATCTCACCACACCCCACCCCTCCCCCCATAGCTTTGAAGAGGAAGATAGCTTTTGGATGTAAGTTGGAAATTGGGAATGGCCTGTTTGGCCACAGGGGATTATCATCTTGCACTACAGTAGCATCCCAGGCTCCAGATAAAGAGGCTGTTTATGATTATTGATTAGCAAAGGAAGGACTCTGATGAAAAGTAACATGATTATCAGTTATAGTGACGCTTGGTATTCTTACAATACGTCTACAGAAGCTCTGTTACAGCTGGGTCTCTCAGAGGGATGTTGATCAGTGTTATAAAAGCGATAAGTCACCCACCTGCTTTCACGCATGCTTAACCACACCGACCGCATCGTTCGTCAAACCCCTTGGAAACCCGACAAGGGAACACTGCGGAGCGAGGAGAGCGGTCTCAATTACACTCCGGGGTGCGAAACAGTTCATAGCACCGTGATTAGCCTGTCAGTCATCCGCAACTGTGCGCGGAAATGTAGCACAGAACTTCAAGGGAAAACATTATTCTTTAAAGTGCAAGCCAATGCCCATAAATACACCAATCAGGGCCCTACTGCTCAAGTTTAGGGCCATTAGTACTCTGCCCACACCAAATCCATTCCTGACACCTGTGTTTCCACAGTGGTATCCAATCCATTAGGCACTCAAATGGCATGTTTCAGAGTGCTGAGACACATAGAGATGTACAGTAACCACTATTTAGTAAATACCAGCAGACTGCCAGTGTAGGACTCCATTTAATAACCCTGGGGAGGCTAAAAACAGCTCCATGGTGTCAAAAGGAGTGCTCCGGATAATGGTGAAAAAGAGAGAGTGAGAGAAAGAAAGAGGAGGAGTTGAACGTGAGGAGGTGGCTGAGGTGTGAACTTGGTGACGCAAGAGTTTGATCAGAGGGAGTCAAGTTGGTGTGATCACTGATGTGATCTTCCTGTCTGGGTTGGCGCCCCCCCTTGGGTTGTGCTGTGGCAGAGATCTTTGTGGGCAATACTCGGCCTTGTCTCAGGATGGTAAGTTGGTGGTTGAAGATATCCCTCTAGTGGTGTGGGGGCTGTGCTTTGGTAAAGTGGGTGGGGTTATATCCTTCCTGTTTGGCCCTGTCCGGGGGTATCATCGGATGGGGCCACAGTGTCTCCTTACCCCTCCTGTCTCAGCCTCCAGTATTTATGCTGCAGTAGTTTGTGTCGGGGGGCTAGGTTCAGTTTGTTATATCTGGAGTACTTCTCCTGTCTTATCCGGTGTCCTGTGTGAATTTACATATGCTCTCTCTAATTCTCTCTTTCTTTCTCTCTCTTGGAGGACCTGAGCCCTAGGACCATGCCTCAGGACTACCTGGCATGATGACTCCTTGCTGTCCCCAGTCCACCTGGCCGTGCTTCTGCTCCAGTTTCAACTGTTCTGCCTGCGGCTATGGAATCCTGACCTATTCACCGGACGTGCTACCTGTCCCACAACTATTATTTGACCATGCTGGTCATTTATGAACATTTGAACAGCTTGGCCATGTTCTGTTATCATCTCCAACCGGCACAGACAGAAGAGGACTGGCCACCCCTTATAGCCTGGTTCCTCTCTAGGTTTCTTCCTAGGTTTTGGCCTTTCTAGGGAGTTTTTCCTAGCCAACGTGCTTCAACACCTGCATTGCTTGCTGTTTGGGGTTTTAGGCTGGGTTTCTGTACAGCACTTTGAGATATCAGCTGATGTACGAAGGGCTATATAAATACATTTGATTTGATTTTGATTAACTAGCTTGTCCTGCTTTGCATATAAACTAGTAATATCATCAACCATGTGTAATTAACTAGTGATTATGTTAAGATAGATTTTTTTTAATAAGATAAGTTTAATGCTAGCTAGCAACTTACCATGGCTCCTTGCTACACTCGCATATCAGGTGGTCAGCCTGCCACACAGTCTCCTCGTGGAGTGCAATGTAATCGGCCATGATCGGTGTCCAAAAATGCCGATTATGAAAACTTGAAAATCGCCCCTAATTAAAATCGGCCATTCCAATTAAATCGGTCGACCTCCAGTCCAAACATACCAAGACAGTCATAAAGAGAGCATGACAAAATCTTTCCCCCTAAGGAGACTGAAAAGATTTGACATGGGTCCCTAAATCCTCAAAAGGTTCTACAGCTGCACCATGGAGAGCATCCTGACCGGTTTCATCACCGCTATGGCAACTGCTCGGCATCTGACCGTACGGCGCTACAGAGGGAAGTGCGAACGGCCCAGTACATCACTGCCATCCAGGACCTATATAATAGGCGGTCAGAGGAAAGCCCAGAAAATTGTCAGAGACTCCAGTCACTCAAGTTATAGAATGTTCTCTCTGCTACCGCACAGCAAGCAGTACCGGAGGGCCAAGTCTAGGACCAAGAGGCTCCTCAACAGCTTCTACCCCCAAGCCATAAGACTGCTGAAAAATTCATCAAATCGCCACGGGACAATTTACATTGACCCCCCCTCCCTTTTGTACACTGCTGCTACTCGCTGTTAATTATGTATGCATAGTTACTTCACCCCCACCTACATGTACAAATTACCTCAACTAACCGGTACCCCCGCACACTGACTCGGTACCGGTGCCCCCTGTGTATATCCTCGTTATTCTTATTGTGATACTTTTTATTATTACTTTTTATTGTAGTCTACTTGGTAAATATTTTCTTAACTCTTCTTGAACTGCACTGTTGGTTAAGGGCTTGTAAGTAAGCATTTCACAGTGAAGTCTACACTGTTGGTTAAGGGCTTGTAAGTAAGCATTTCACAGTGAAGTCTACACTTGTTGTATTCGGCGCATGTGACAAAGTTTGATTTGATTAGTGTATCAGGATTTTGACTTTTTATAATGTTCAGATTCATTATTATAATTGAAAGCATTCAAACGTCCAAGATGTGAACTAGGAACTTGACCACATCAGCGATGATATACTGGGCAGACTAGGTGAAATCCCTGGGCAGACTAGGTGAAAAATCTGATGTGCCCTTGAGCAAGGCACTTAACCCTAATTGCTCCTGTTAGTCGCTCTGGATAAGAATGTCTGCTAAATGACTAAAATGTAAATGTTGTGGAGACTGGTGTGGTGGTTAAATGTAGATACATAGTTAGTTACATGGGCCATGAGGTGACAGGTTTATAAACAACGCTTCAATTTACACTGCTCTTAGCAAGTACAGCATATACTCCCATCTAGAGTTACGGCCAATGAGGAAAGCACACAGTCAGTCCTACCTCCACGTGCTAATGTTAAACTTGATGTTTCTACAAAATGTACGTAGCTGGCATAAGAGGACACTACAGGAAATACAGTGCATTCAGAAAGTATTGAGACCCCTTCCCCTTTACATTATTACCTTACATTATTACCTTATTCTAAAATTGATTAAATAAAAAATGTCCCTCAACAATATACTCACACAATACCCCATAGTGACAAAGCAAAAAGAGGTATACATATTTTTTGCAAATGTATAAAAATAAAAATAAAATAAATTTTTAAAATGGATACCTAATTTACATAAGTATTCAGACCCTTTGATATGAGACTCAACACACACCTGTCCACATAAGATCCCACAGTTGACAGTGGATGTCAGAGTATAAACCAAGTCATGAGGTCAAAGGAATTGTCCCTAGAGCTCAGAGCCAGTATTGTGTCAAGGAACAGATTTGGGGAAGGGTACCAAAACATGTCTGCAGCATTGAAGGTCCCCAAGAACACAGTGGCCTCCATCATTCTTAAATGGAAGAAGTTTGGAACCACCAAGACTCCTTCAAGAGCTGGCTGCCCGGCCAACCTGAGCAATCGGGGAGAAGGGCCTTGGTCAGGGAGGTGACCAAGAACGCGATGGTCACTCTGACAGAGCTCCAGAATTCCTCTGTGGAGATGGGAGAACCTTCCAGAAGGACAACCATCTCTGCAGCACTCCACCAATCAGGCCTTTATGGTAGGGTGGCCAGACAGAAGCCACTCCTCAGTAAAAGGCCCATGACAGCCCGCGTGGAGTTTGCCAAAAGGCCCCTAAAGGACTCTCAGACCATGAGAAACAAGATTCTCTGGTCTGATGAAACCAAGTTTGAACTCTTTGGCCTGAATACCAAGCGTCACCTCTGGAGGAAACCAGGCACCATCCCTACGGTGAAGCATGGTGGTGGCAGCATCCTGTTCTGGGGATGTTTTTCAGAGGCAGGGCCTGGGAGACTAGTCAGGATCGAGGGAAAGATGCCAAAGGTGTTTCAACAAAGTACCGAGTAAAGGGTCCGAATACGTATATAAAATATGATATTTAAATTTTGTAGAAATTTGTAAAAATTCTAAAAACCTGTTTTGCTTTGTCATTATGGAGTATTGTGTATAGATTGACAAGGATAAAAAAAATAAACATTTATCAATTTTAGAATAAGGCTGTAACGTAACAACGTGTGGAAAAAGTCAAGGGGTCTGAATACTTTCCGAATGCACTGTATGTCACCAGATAACACAGATGAAGCTAGCTACAAGACACATGGATGGTTATGGGGTGATTTCAATCCATGCCGAGACTACCAAACCACTCACAATTAGCCTGGAAGCAAATCACAGTGGCTTCTGTGCTGGAGACTTCTAGTAGGAAAAGTGATTCAGCGTCTGAGTGAAGTAACAAGCAGATAAGAAAATAAGTTGGAAATGGGCAATATTGGAGCGTGTAATAAACATACAGCTTGTTTTCTCAATATAGATGGGAGAAATGCATCAGCACCTGGTTGGACAGGAAGTGGTGTCCATCATGTTGCCCTGCCTCAAACCTAGGCTATTTGACTATGCGGGATATAATTGACGGCTCCAGTTTTTCCCTCTCTAGGCATCATTCCGACGCATTGTCAAGTCAATAGAATTCTTTGAGTAGGCTGTAATGGAAAAGACTGCTCCCTTTAGGTCTTGTTTTAGCATCTTGTGTTTTTTCACTCCAAAAGCATTTAGATGTTCCCTGTTTCAGCAGTTGATTTTGATGTCTACCCAGAACATTCAGATATCCTCCCAATATTTGTTACGGAACCACCATGATAATTAATTCTGATCACAGTTTGTTGAAATGAGCCGGTTGTTTAGAACACATTCTTTTGGAACTCATGTTTACATGAATAAAAGGTTTCTGTGGCACAGCACACTACAGCAAGGACATTTCTCGGAACGATCAATTCCACCATGCAAATGGTTGTTGAAAATAATAATGCATACATAGAATGCACTGAATGCATTGAATGGGCTGAAATAGTGAACTTTTCTAATTCCCACGTAGTGCATGTTTACATGAAATCACCTTGGAATAGCCATCATTCAAATTTTAAGTCTTTCTCCACACAGCTATTGTTGTATCCTTGCATGTTCTGTAAAGAAGTATCTGAAGCTTAATGAAATAGGAGGTAGAGCCCTTCTGCCGTAACCACATGGTCTTTGGTCCAAGCCCGGCTCCAGTTTACTCTCAATTGCTATCTTGGTGGCAGAGGTGGGATAACCATGCAGCCCTGAAAGGCATTATGCAAGGTTTGCTTTTTATTTTAAAGTGTAATGACCTCTGTTTACCAAGAGGTCTGGACCTTCTCCATGGCAAAAAGCTGTACTGCGCCAGCTCTAAAACTGCTGGGTTGATGGTTCAAGCCTAGTTGTTCCCCCCCAATCACTACACTATCAATCATTAACCCACTGGAGGGATAATGGTGCCACAGGTTCTACTTGCTGTTCACACATGATCTGGTCAAACATATGGTACAAGAGGGCAAACTCATTATACAATAGGTTTGTCAAATCGTTTACTAAACCTGACTGAAAATGTAGTTGATGTTCCCGAGTTGCACGTTGTCCTCAAAATGCCAGTTTGTCACTTCCCAAGGGGAGCGCGAATGATGTCGTCACAAGTCAACCGCAAATTGGCAACCAAGCTGACAAGATGTTCAGCAATGGTTCAACCCCTACTGCATCTCACGGACACATTTACCTACGGCATGATGAATAAGGACAGCTTGACCGCAGTCTTACCTAGCTTTCCCCGAGACTCCTCCAGCTTCTGGATTTGGTTCTCCAAGAAGAACATGGCCACTGCGAATGCCAACAGCGCCAGAAGCTGAAACTTGGGCGGTATCATGATTCTTAGAAGCCCCATCAAACAATCCAGTAAGAACAGGTCATTCCAGGTTTAGAAAATACTACATAAAAAGGTCATGGAATTGTCAATTACAGAGCGAACGAGTGTCTGTTAAAACCCTGGTTGTGCAGTAGGAAACACACTCAGGTCCAAATGATGTTTCATACTATAATATACTCTGCATGCAACCTCAATGCCGTATTCTTGATGTTGAGATGTCTCCCCCCAAGGGTGTCAACAGAAGCGGGTTTGTGTTCCTCGGTCTCGGCGAGTCTTTCTCTGTAGAGCTGTCCCGTTCAGTTCACTTAACACGCCTACCTTCGTCGGAGGACTTATTACTACAAACCCCCTATTGGTGAAACCAACAATCCACGAAACGGAATAGGCTTTTCATTCGTCAACAGTCAAGTCTGTTAAAATGCGATTGGACACATTTTAAACAGTTCTTGAATTTGGCCACGGGGGGCACTGTCCACATCCGAATGGAATGTAACTGTGAGTGACCGATAAAAGAAGAGAAGTTAAAGGTGCCCTTCTGTTTGCCATCTGAAAATAGGAATACAAATTACACATTTGTATTAGACAAATAACATAAACAACCAGATATTATTTTTGCGAATTTATGGTCTCGTTTTTGTTGAATATAAAGAAAATTACTAAACAACGTGTATATTACAATTTACAGGACATTAGGCACTTGCCAGTAGCTACTACTTCCTACTTTTTAAGGGGTCCTCAGTTTTCTTCCGTAACAAAGCAATCGCCAAAATGTCGGGGGAGGTGTATATTCTGTGGCTTCTTTCTCTCATACAAACGGTAGGTTTATTAACAAAAATAAGCTAAGCTACACGTATGCGTTTGTTGCTTTGTTGCCTATGGCTCAGCTTGTATCGGATTGCAGGTTTTATTTTACTACACTCGATTTATAACCACTTCTTTGCTGCGACATTCGCAACCGGTATTAAACCGAATGACGTGGCTTAAAACAATTGCACCGGTTTACAAAGTTTAACGTTAGTTAGCCAGCTATCCACCTTTGGTAAAACTGATATTTAATTACATTGTAATAAATCTTAAACTTTACCACTCATACTGTACTTCAAACAAACGGAAACTGCTCGCGTTCACTGAAGTGACAGGTGACAAAGTAAAGAGCCAATCACGACGAGACAGCGGCTGCGATTCTTCAAAACGTTCAAGTCATGGGGAGAACATGTTACCTAGCCCGATTGTTTGAGTATTTGAGTGTATGACGATAAATGAAGTATTAAAAATGGTTACATATCCACCACCCAATGATATATAATCACATCTTGTGTTTTATTTAGAACTTATTTAATTGTTTCAACTTACAACTTTCTTTCTAGTCAATGCATAGCTACAGTGAAATCACGTTCTTGCTAATTTAAAAACCAACAATGCAATAATCAATAATAATGTTATACTAGAAAAAAACGCGATAAATTAAAATGTGAGGAACACTAAGTAAGCATAATCTATAAAGTTGAAGTCGGAAGTTTACATACTTAGGTTGGCGTTATTAAATCTCGTTTTTCAACCACTCCACAAATTTCTTGTTAACCAATTATAGTTTTGGCAAGTCGGTTAGGACATGTAATTTTCCAACAATTGTTTACAGATTATTTCACTTATAATTCACTATCACAATTAAAGACTGTGCCTTTAAACAGCTTGGAACATTCCAGAAAATGATGGCATGGCTTTAGAAGCTTCTGATAGGCTAATTGACATCATTTGAGTCAATTGGAGGTGTACCAGTGGATGTATTTCACCCCCCCAAACCGCGCTTCTTAACATCTGCCCCCTTAACCCGGAAGCCAGCCGCACAAATGTGTCGGAGGAGACACCGTTCAACTGACGACTGAGGTCAGCCTGCAGGCGCCCAGCCCACCACAAGGAGTCGCTAGAGCACGATGAGCCATGTTAAGCCCCCCCGGCCAACCCCTCTCCTAACCTGGACGACGCTTGGCCAATTTTGCACTGCCCTATGGGACTCCCAATCACGGCCGGTTGTGATACAGCCCGGGAACGAACCCGGGTCTATAGTAAGGCCTCTTGTACTGCGATGCAGAGCCTTAGACTGCTGCGCCACTCGGGTGGCCCCTGAAAACATTAAGTGACAACCAATCTAATGTCTCTGCATTCTTTCCTGCTCAGCTTTCGGCCTATGGAGCCGACCTGTCCTCAGAGGCATGCAGGGAGCTGGGCTTCTCCAGCAACCTCCTGTGCAGCTCCTGTGACCTGCTGGGAGAGTTCAGCCTGGGCCAGATCCAGCCTGTCTGTAGACAGTGCTGCCAGCAGGAGGCCCAGATGGAGTCCAGGAAGGTAAGACGTTTGACCGCATTTAGAGTATCTAAATAACTATAACGGGTGTATCAATTAGAGGTTGACCAATTATTATTTTAACGCCGATACCGATTATTGGAGGACCAAAAAAAGCTGTTTCTGATTAATCGGCCAATTTTTTTATATATATATTTGTATTAATGACAATTACAACAATACTGAATGAACACTTTTATTTTAAATTAATATAATACATAAAAATCCATTTAGTCTCAAATAAATAATGAAACATGTTCAATTTGGTTTTATTAATGCAAAAACAAAGTGTTGGAGAAGAATGTAAAAGTGCCATGTATAAAAGCTAATGTTTAAGTTCCTTGCTCAGAACATGAGAACATATGAAAGCTGATGGTTCCTTTTAACATGAGTCTTCAATGTTCCCAGTTAAGAAATTTTAGGTTGTCGTTATTATAGGACTATTTCTCTCTATACCATTTGTATTTCATATACCTTTGACTATTGGATGTTCTTATAGGCACTATAGTATTGCCAGCCTAATCTCGGGAGTTGATAGGCTTGAAGTCATAAACAGCGCTGTGCTTCAAGCACTGTGTAAAGCTGCTGGCAAACGGAGGAAAGTGCGGTTTTAATGAATGCTTACGAACCTGCTGCTGCCTACCACCGCTCAGTCAGACTGCTCTACCAAATATCAATTCATAGTCTTAATTATAATATAAACACACAGAAATACGAGCCTTAGGTCATTAATATGGTCAAATCCGGAAACTATCATTTAAAAAACAAAATGTTTATTCTTTCAGTGAAATACGGAACCGTTCCCTATTTTATCGAACAGGTGGCATCCATAATTCTAAATATTGCTGTTACATTGCACAACCTTCAATGTTATGTCATCATTATGTAAAATTCTGCCTAATTAATTACTGTCTTTGTTAGGAAGTAATGGTCTTCACACAGTTCGCAAGGAGCCAGGTGACCCAAACTGCTACATATACCCTGACTCTGCTTGCGCAGAACGCAAGAGAAGTGAACAATTTCCCTAATTAATATTGCTTGCTAACATGAATTTCTTTTAATTAAATATGCAGGTTTAAAAATATATACTTGTGTATTGTTTTTAAGAAAGGCATTGTTTGGCGCAACGACAGTACTTTTTTTTCCCGCGAATGCGCTTGTTAAATCATCACCCGTTTGGCAAAGATGGCTGTGATTCAATGATAAATTAACAGGCACCGCATTGATTATTTGCAATGCAGGACAAGCTAGTTAACTACACATGGTTGATGATATTACTAGTTTAAGTAGTGATTATGTTAAGATTCATAGTTGTTTTTATAAGATAAGTTTAATCCTAGCTAGCAACTTACCTTGGCTCCTTGCTGCACTCGTGTAAAAGGTGGTCAGCCTGCCACGCAGTTTCCTCGTGGAGTGCAGTGTAATCGACCATAATCGGCATCCCAAAAAAATGCTGATTACCGATTTGTTATGAAAACTTTAAATCTGCCCTAATTTAATCGAATCAATTATCCTCGTTGTCTCAGTCCATCCATCTGCACTGATTAGAAGGACTTGCCTGGTGAAAATAATGTGCAGGAAGCTCATCAATAGGCTGACTTTCAGCCTGTCAGTTCTTCTCAGACCAGTGCAGATGAGAGGCGAGGAGAGGATGTAGTGAGCTGTATGAGCAAGGATCGACTCCGTCACACATGCAAGTCATGGGATCAGTTATGTCAGAATATGATTACATGGTACCATGTGCATTGACCCTCTGTGGCCAAACAAACATGAAGTACTCTCATGTTCAGACTTTGCGAGAAGATACTGACCCCACCGTTATGCGGAACGCAATCATGGGTCCAGCGTGAAATACGGGTCGGAAAACGTACGTTAGTGCTATATATGTTATTAGGTGTTAGTGCTATAGATGTTATTAGGTGTTAGTGCTATAGATGTTATTAGGTGTTAGTGCTATAGATGTTATTAGGTGTTAGTGCTATAGATTTTATTAGGTGTTAGTGCTATAGATGTTATTAGGTGTTAGTGCTATAGATGTTATTAGGTGTTAGTGCTATAGATGTTATTAGGTGTTAGTGCTATAGATGTTATTAGGTGATAGTGCTATAGATGTTATTAGGTGTTAGTGCTATAGATGTTATTAGGTGTTAGTGCTATAGATGTTATTAGGTGTTAGTTGTTAGTTATGAGTTATTAGATATTGGGTGTTAGTGCTATAGATGTTATTAGTTGTTAGATATGAGTTATTAGATATGAGTTATTAGATATTGGGTGTTAGTACTATAGATATTATTAGTTGTTATTAGATATTAGTTATGAGTTGTTATTAGATATTTGGTGTTAGTGCTATAGATGTTATTAGTTAAATATTCATTGTTATTAGATATTCATTGTTATTAGATATTGGGTGTAATTGGGTTAGTGGCGGCAGGGTAGCCTAGTGGTTAGAGCATTGGACTAGTAACCGAAAGGTTGCAAGTTCAAATCCCCAAGCTGACAAGGTACAAAATCTGTCGTTCTGCCCCTGAACAGGCAGTTAACCCACTGTTCCTAGGCCGTCATTGAAAATAAGAATTTGTTCTTAACTGACTTGCCAAGTAAAATAAAGGTAAAAGAAATAAAAATAGTGGAATAGATGTTATTAGTTGTTAGATATGAGTTGTTATTAGATATTGAGTGTTAGTGCTATATATATTATTCGTTGTTAGATATTAGTGTGTTATTAGATGTTATTAGGTGTGATGTTATTAGTGTTATTGGGTCTAGATGTTATTAGGTGTGATGTTATTAGTGTTATTAGGTGTAGATGTTATTAGGTGTAGATGTTATTAGGTGTAGATGTTATTAGTGTTATTAGCAGTCTAAGGCACTGCATCTCATTGCTAGAGGCGTCACTACAGACCCTGGTTTGATCCCGGGCTGTATCACCAGCGTCCGGGATCGGGAGTCCCGTAGGGCGGCGCACAATTGGCCCAGTGTTGTCTGTGTTATGGAAGGGTTTGGCTGGGGTAGGCTGTCATTGTAAAATAAGAATGTGTTCTTAACTGAACTGCGCAGTCACATTTATTTATTTGCCAAGCTACTGTATAGCACACAATATTTTACATACAGTTGGTTTTTAAAGTCTGCTTCGTGTAAAAAAAAAAATATAGAGATTTAAATCCATCAAAAACATATTGCGATACTTGTATCGTCCCAGCCCTACTTAACATGTGTTCAACTACTCAAATAGATTCAAAGTTGGCTCAAGTGGTGGAGTACAGAACTGTCATTTCTGCTTGATTAAACTAAGCAGCCCCCCCCCCCCCCCCATGCCACCCGAGCGCTGTGGTATCCTAGCAACACTACCTAGGATATTAAGCCTACAGAGAGGTGTAAGCAGCAGCTCATTTCACATCTTGATTATTACCTCCGTCCTGTAATATATCGTAATATGCCACTTAGCATACTCTTTGACCAAAGTGACTTACAGTGAGTGCTTACATGTAGAAGGACCCATGAGCATCAACGTAAGAAGTTCATAGGATCGTGACAAATGACACCCACTGTACTCTACTGTGCTGTGCTTTGATATCCAAACTTGTGAAAGACACTTCTATGATTGGTTCAGATTTGGTCCGGTCTGGACCAACCAAATTAGGTCTCGTTTGGGGGCAGCGCTCATTAAAAAAATAACCAGTATGTAGAATAATACCCAAATATGCAAGGCAGGATATTGCGTATGTATGCAATATCCATTAGTGGATGGAAATTACACACACATGTAAATGTAATTTCTCAATCTGACTTCAATATTATGTAAATAAATGCAACAGGCCCTGTACGTCTCTGGAGGAGTCTAGTGCAGGCAGCGAGCCTCGCATCACCTCTCAGTATAACTATAATGAACATGTCTAACATGCACCGTTATGCAGTTTTTAAGACTAAATACAAATGGCTAATCCTGGCAACCAATGTTCGAGAATTGATTTGAGGCAAGCAGATCAGCGATATCAAGGTGGTACCCAAGAATGTGCTATGTGTATAGTGTTAATAACTACCAATAGGTCTACTCAAGTATAAGTCTATAGTCCAAAGAATTACTCTGTAAAACGAGGAATGCATTTCATGAATTAAACTAATAGATTAGTCAAAGAATTAACACTCAAACCATTCCAGTGATACATGATATACATGATACATTAGACTAACAGAGTAAATGACTATCACCAATAGGCTAAGACTTAACGCGGTTTTACACTTTGCTCGTTAAAACAGTAGACAGGAAAACACTCAGATTCTAATCAACTCCATTTTAAATGAGAGGTGTGCACTCCTGTGTCTCTCCCTCTTTGAACTAGATGCCATCCAACGAACAAAATACGTTTTCCTGTAACAAAAAATCCACAGCACTTAGTTAGGCTTGGGCGCTATACTGTATACTGAGGTATTTGTAGGGTGTAGGCAGGTAGCGTTTAAGAGAGTTGGGCCAGTAACCGAAAGGTCGCTGGTTCAACTCCCCAAGCCAACTAGGTGAAAAATCTGTTGTGCCGTTGAGCAAGGCACTTAACCCTAATTGCTCCTGTAAGTCGCTCTGGATAAGAGCGTCTGCTAAATGACTCAAATGAAGATGGGAAAAAAATTTATGGGGTAATTTTTGGGGTAAATAACTGCAGTTAACTTGTGCACTGCGTTAAGAGAGAAAAGTGCTTGCGTTCTTCATTTCACCCATCACATTATTTTACATTATGAAGCTCATGGAGTTCTCCAGAACATTTGAGCCAGTCACGTGTTTGTTTGTAAATGGCACAAAGGGAGAAAATGGGAACAGGTGAGTCCAGCAGTGTATGGAAAAGGTTTTTATTTTATATTGAAAGTCAAGCATTTTTTGCTTCAATAGAGGGATCAGGGACGTGCAACTATAGTTTTCCTTCACAGAAAATACATACATTAGTGCAACACGTTCAACATAAAATAGCTCAATTTTCATCAGATGACAAAAGTGCAACGCTATTTGGCTGGCAGCAAAACAATATTTCTAATGTTTAGGCCCATCATAGAAAGAATGTAGCCAGATTGATTTCCTAATGTGTAGCTTAAAGTTAATCTTGCATTTTACCTGAGAAAAATAGCTACATATCAGTCAGAGCGCTGTTTGCTGAATGCTGAATACCCGTTCCTGAGTTCTCATTCGAGTTTAGAAGTGCAACTGAAGCGTAAAATGTTTCTGATGCCGAGCAGAAATTACAATAAGAAGCATTTTAGATCCGTTTACAAAACGCAGCAAGATATTTATGCCATTTTATATATATTTTTCCTGCGTGAAAAACTCTGAATTATGTGTTAGCAAGTTAAACTAGGGGTCTGTTATCTAAGTAAGTGGCTCAATTAATAAAGTAAGGGGGCGTCATATTGTGTTAGCTTTCTGCCTGTTTGAGAAGTCATAGGCCTTTGGAGAGTTATTTGTACAGCTGCCACTGCTATCTTCATTTCCTTGTGTTGCTTTCTCCTCTCCGGTCTTGGCCTGTCTGCTCCTGCCCCCTCTTCTCCAAGCAGAGCAGGCACACCAGTTGCCCTAGTGACTCCAGATTCCACACAGACACAGCATGTAGACATGCTGCTGGAGAACCAGTACTGTTCTTCCTTCAGACAAGCATGAGTCAACTTTGTTCATTTGCATAATGTCTCTCGTTCACATTCACTTGTAAATGTCCAAACTGACCAAAAATGACGTTCCGTAGCTCCTACCTATATATGTAGGCTATAACTTAGGCAATCCCACTCATTTTCTTTACTAATTTGCTCATTAGCATATTTAGCTAGCAGCCTCGTGGAAATTCGCTATTACTTGTGCTCATTTTGTTAGCATTCTGGTAATAGACGCTGAATGGGCTTTTTTGTGTTTTTTGTACTACGCCGGTAATGGCGTGAAGGACAGTATGATATAAAAATCTCGATACCACTCAACCCTACTTACAGTACAATAGAACGTATCTAAAATTCATAGCTCTTTGTGAACTCTTGAAACATGACAATTTCATTCACACAGTAACATTCATTTAGTCGATTTCACGTTTTCATCTGTCTTCACACCTCCTACGGTGTCCGTGCTCCCAGGGTTCTGTGGGAACGCCCCTCCCCGGAGAAAGCCACAGTTAAGGTGTGTTTGACCTTGATAGCCCGCAGATGGTCAGCCATCCAAACAATGTCATAAATTGAGATTGAGTCGTCACACTGGACCTCAGCGCCGGCAAGTCGCCAGTCGTGGATATCATATCCATGCATTTCTGTGTAGTACAGATCAGACACATGATGAAATTCTGTTACTGGGTGTAAATCCACTTCACTTTCTGTAGTTCAATAACCAAAATAGATTTGGTCGATGTGTCATGTTATATCGAAATTCTGTTACCAAACTGTACACTTCTTCCAGTAAATGTGTTTTTGTCAAATGTTCAGTGTACATTGTTATGTAGTCCTCGTGCATAAAGTTCTATGGTTTATTCAACTTTGAAATCCAATTGTTTTTGTTTGGCATATATGTTAAGTGAAATATCTGAGAGTCGGTGCAATTCCGTTACTGTGGAATTGCCTTTGTGATCTCTCAAGAGTGCCCCACTCTTACCAACTGTGTCACAAAGAACCACGTGTACTACAAGGCGGCGGCTGCTGCTGCCCCTCTTCTTAACCCTTAGGAGACCTGGGAGAGGGCGCTCGCTAAGCGCAGTCATTCGTCTGACTGTAGAATGTTCTATTCACGATTGACATTCTGCTGCAAAATGAAACATTTGTAAAAATGACTTTTTATAGTTTAATGTGAGGCTCGATGAGCATGGAGGACATCTGTGTGTGTGTCCAGAAATGCTCCTTCAGCTGCACCTCTGGCCCTGCTGCCTCTCTGCAGGCTAATATTACTGTCGCTCAGTGGAGCAAGCCAGCGATGGCCCTTTAGGGTTTTGGCCCATTCTAATTGAGTTTTTACTCTAAGCGTTTTAGAAAAGCACTGAAACTGGCAACGACATCTTGGTTAGTTCAGAGGATGAAAATAATAGAAATGGCCAAATTATTGTGTGTAAAACTAAAGTTTGCTGTAAGTGTGAGGGATTGATTAACACTTGTAAAAAGGCCATCATGGTTGGAATCATCGCCACCCCTGTGTTCAAGCCTTTGTCGACGTGCCCCTGTAATCAACAAAACTGTGACTTCCTCCCGTGCAGTATGTGAAAAAAGGGTAAAGGAAGCTCGCTTTTGTAATTGTATTTGTGTTCCCAGTAACAGCGTGCCTGGGAAATACTGCTGTGACACTCCAATTTCCTGTTAGTTATCGCGTAGAGGTGTGGAGCTTTGATTACCTGTGAGTCACAAAGCTGCCTTCCATCAGAGCATATGCAGGTTCACAGTTTAATGACCCTGAGGAACAGCCTGTCTACCACATTCATGAACCAGACTGTCCAGAATCACATCAATTCACCGCCAGGAGCTTCTCTGTGTGTGGGTGTCAGTGTGTAAAAATGTGTCGTCAGGAAGGAAGTTGGATTTTTCTAAGACTGCATATTTTTGTTGGCCAAAAGATTGTCAAGATTAACCTCTGCATTGGTGTAGAGCAGTGGTGTACAACTCTCGATGGCCGTAGTCCTGCTGGTTTTCCTTTTTACCTGGCAATTAATTAATCAGTTAAGGTCATTGACTGGCCAGCGATTGCTGGCCTCCACGCCATAGTCAAGTCTGGTAAAAATGTAAGGAGAACCAGCATAGCTTGTGGCCCTTGAGACCTGTATTTGTTTTGCTAGTTTTAGTAATGAGCCGATGTTAGGAGCTGTGTGTTAGTCAGTTAGGTGACCTCCAGTAGAACAACGTGGTCATCCTGCGCCGCACCCTGACCGTCTGCTTGTACACACTACAGGACTTAATGCAGTACTTTCCCCTCCACAGCTCTACCCTGGGGCCATCCTGGAAGTGTGTGGATGAAAGTTGGGGAGGTTCCCTCAAGTCCAAGGTGAGTTGTGTGGTAATGTTTTGTGATCACCAATCTTGCAAAGCTAATTGGTGTCAGTTTGTTCTGAGGGGGCTGTTATTGTTGCCAGTTTGTTGGGGTTGAACAGGGATCATCAACGAGATTCAGCCACGGGCTCATTTTTTTTCTTTTGAGGATGGATGGGGGGGCCGGAAGATAATTACAATCATTTGTAGCGTGCAAATTTACCACAAGTAGCCCAAACATATAACATTTGACTAAAACATAAGCATTTCAAATCTTGCTAACATGTGTATCTCTATTGTTATGCGTGGGAATACTTGAACAGATTTTCCCAATTGAAATCACATGGAGATGATTTTCCGGGTATAAAAAAAAAAACAATTATATCCAACAATAAATTAAATAAATAAATCAAATTAAATAAATAAATAAAATATATATATAATTTTGCTCAGAAAACTTGGGGGGGGGGGGGGCAAATAAATCCAGTTAGGAAACCCTGGGGTTTGGCCTTGGAACTTGTGGCACTGTTTGTGTTTAGGACAGCTGTACTGTTTCGTTCACAACTGTGCTCCCGTTAACTTGATTACCGAAGAATATTTTCCAATGGTTTCTGTTTACAACCTTTGTGTAAAAATATGAACTGTCCATCGATTCATTTGACGGATTCATTAGACCTGCGATAATGAGTTAACCTTGTTTTCTGTCCACAGCTTTTGTCAGGTCTGACAAGCCGAAGATGTTCAAGGGTCTTCAAATTAAGGTACAAATGAATTGTAGATGATCTTGCCTGTTGCGATTAGTTAAGTGTCAAATGCTGTAAAGAAGTTGATTCTCTCAGCTTTTTTACAACTTTGGAATTAAAATAACCAAATTGTCTTGGAACATAATCTTCTGTCTGTATGGAAAATCATGAAGCCCACGCACCAACATAAAGTTTCACAGTATATAGAGTTTTTTTATAATCTTATTGGCATTTCAATGGCTGTTGAATTGAAAGGGTTTACTGGCTTGCCCGTAGTCCTGATAGTCCTCTTGCCTGTGTGTTTGGTTTCAGTATGTGAGAGGCGCAGACCCTATACTAAAGCTGCTGGACGATAACGGGAACATCGCTGAAGAACTCAGCATCCTCAAGTGGAACACGGATAGCGTGGAGGAATTCCTGAGTGAGAAGTTGGAAGTATATAATACGGATTCATAGTGCATCATAACCTTTTTCCCTGCTACAAATCTGTACACCATTTGGATTTGATTTTCTAATTGTATGTTGAAGTACTGCACTGTTAAAAAAATATTTTTTTTACCTGAAAATCAATCTGTAGTTTTTCCTAATTACATTTTGTGCCAGGATGTAAAATGGCTGTTTTGTAGATTTGTGAACATATCAAAATACTGAAACTTACATGCAAAATACCTGCTGTTAACTTTTAAATGATTGGAATGAATTATCCAAAGAGAGTGTAAAGATTTTCAGTGCTTGTTACATTTTATTTTTGAATGTTTTTTTTCCTCCTCCCGTCTGTCAGTTGTCCCTGTGTAGTTTTTTAAATATTGCTAATGGTGTCAGCAGGAGGATCTTAGGGTGGGGGATCTAAGTGTCTCACCTCATGAGAATGTTCTGGGGAGGCACGCATTAATGAAGGCCTCACAGTAAACCACAGTTTGGGATGTGAGACCTGATGGCCCTGTGTGTCTCTCTGGGCGTCTTGCTGTGGAGAGGGACTGGATTCCCCAGTGTGTGAATGAGTATGGGGAGGAGGAAAAACGCTGCAATTAATAAAATGTCTTTCACGGTATTTATTTCTAATGGTATCTGTCTTCTCTTTGTGCGTACCCTTAATTTAATCAACTGTGCTGTGGTGCATACTTCTGAGTACCACTTTCACTAAAAGCAAAAAGAGACCGGTGTACAAAACATTAGAAACACCTTCCTAATATTAAGTTGCACCCTTTTCTGCCCTCAGAACAGCCTCAATTTTGTCGGGGCATGGACTCTACAAGGTGTCGAAAGCGTTCCACAGGGATGCTGGCCCATGTTGACGCCAATGCTTTCCTCAGTTGTGTCAAGTTGGCCGGATGCCATTTGGGTGGTGGACCATTGTTGATACACACGGGGAACACTTGTGTGAAAAACCCCAGCAGCGGTGCAGTTATTTACATGCTCAAAGAATTGACAATCCTTCTTTAACCTGTCTCCCCTTCATCTACACTGATTTTAAGTGGATTTATCAAGTGACATCAATAAGAGATTCACCTGGTCAAGTCTGTCATGGCAGGAGCAGGTGTTAAATGTTTTGTACACTCAGTGTAGGTCCAACATGGAGAGGAGCTTTGATTTGCCAAAAGTTGTAGTGTTCTTGCCATCTAGTGGAATAAAATGTCAGTTTTCAGGTATGTACCACATAGTTTTCAAATATAGGCTCTGTGTATTGTGTACTCCTACTGAACGTTATGGTAGGACTTTTGAAAATGTATTTGGTGCATTTCATTGTACAAATGAAAGCTTTACATTAATGGTTTATTGACAAAATAGCAACACATTACCCAAGACCACATGAAACTAAAACCGTTACTGGCAGTATAAAATGGAGCCCACTATCAACCGCAACAGAATACACATTTTTAAATGTTTAAATAACATGCAGTAAAATGTATTGAAACTCTAGGAAGCGTATATGAAAATGAAGCACTATATTCCGAAGCAACATTTAAATACATGCTTCTTAATGTAGAATCAAATTTATTGATGCAGAATATAACAGAAATTATACATATTTTTGGTTTTCTCTCTTCCCATCCTCTGCATGGTGGTCATCATAGACTGGCCTGTTCTGGGCTTGGGAGGCTTTGTAAGCAACTCCTGTGTAGCTGGGGGGAAAAATGCAAGAAAATTACAATTTTGCATATTCATTTACATATGTGTAAAAAAAAAATTGCCTTCATCACATTGTTCATTTTTGGGCCTACCTGAATATAGCTAGAAAATTATGTAAAATTGATAACCTACGTTGACTTGTCTGGCTGTAGTCCCCTGAAGGCAACACACTTCAGAATCCCGCCCAATAAGAGCAAAGCTGCACCTATCCAGGCAACAAAGAGGGCGGGGCCAAATGTGTACCTGTCACAGAGAAAAAGCACAGTCAGTAACTGACTCACATGTCTATTGCGATACCATGACCAAATATGGAAATAGAGATGCATGAAAATCACTCTTACCTCGGCATCATATTTCCTCCATTCTCTATGCCCTGTCCCATCCCTCCTCCATAATTGGGGCTGTAGGTGGTCATCATGAAACTAGCCACAATTTGGTTAGCATAGATTGAAGCTCCAGCAATAGCACAAATGCCTGACAGAGAGGAAGGAAATTCATCGCTCAGTGGCAATAAGAGATTTTAACAAAAGCAAGCCGCTGAAACTGGAATTGTACGTTTATTTTAACAATTCATTGATTGAGGCCTTGGGTGGTTACACATTATCACCAAAGACATACGTTCAGAGAGTGACATGTAGAAATAAGTGATTGAATTGCTGTTCTCCAAGCAACATGCAAATAAGCCGCCATTGTAAATAAGAATTTGTTTAACTGACTTGCTTAATTAAAGGCAACATTTTAAAATGTGTTAATATAAACCTTTTCGTCCCTATACCTGCAATGATGAACATGACCCCCGCTGTAAGGGTCATCTTGGCTTTGGAGGAATCTTCCATGCTGCCCATTTTAAGGCACTTGAGGGAGAACAGGGCTATCATGGCCCCTATTACACCCAGAACAATGCCCACAATCATCAGTGCTCTCACTGCCTGAAAGGTACCTGGAAGACAACACAAATCATTATGTATATTCAAGCCACACATTGTTTTAGTACCCATGAGTTTACAAGTCATATTGCCAGGGATAGAGGCTCCAATGTGAATAACAAGCTTCAATGTATTCTGTTGGTATTGGAAATTTGAATTGGGATTCTTTGTATTTTTTTTGCCTGTGATAATGGTGTTGACCTAACATGAGTCTGGCTATGGAACCATAATGCACTGGGGCTAAAGTCAATACTGATAGGAGCAGGCCAGGGAAACGGGCGGGAGTTCATTTGGGGAGAGGAGAGGACTGAAACTTAAAAATGTCGTGTCAAATAAGTTTTAAAAAACCTTTTGGCTTCTCTTTTCTTTTTCTTCAAATGTCACTAATGATTGAGCCGATTCTGCAAGTAAATAAGTATATATTTTTTCGTAAACCATGATCCGTTGTTGTTATACAGGTCAACTGTTCCATGTTCCATTCCTTGAGAATTAAAATGAGAGGAATCTACTTGATTATTTTGACAATATCAAGGTCAGAAATGTTCAAGTGATGCCCTGTTTCAAGTCCAACCCAGGTGTCAGTGTGAGTTTGCACACAAAAGACCACTAGGCTACTACAGAGTGGAAATAGAACTACAACTCTTGGTCTAGTTTAGTGGTACATTTAAGAACCTTGACACAATTTGATGGTACAGGTAATTACTTTTGGAGAAAACACATTGTTGATCAACCTTTTGAGGAACTAATGGCCACACCAATTCTTCTCCAACTCCCCCATACAAGTCAATCTGTAATTTGAACCCTGAACCAATATCTCCGAAACCTTCAATGTAAAGCACTTGGAAAAGAGTTTCATAAATTCCACATTATTTACCTGAGAAGCCCAGGAGGCCGTAGAGGGGCCGGCACTCAGTGAAGCCTGAGGTGCCCACTTCACAGTTCTGCCACAGGCCCTTATAGGTGTACACCGAGGTCACCACGTCCCCCTGACGATCCTTGACGCTCCAGTTGTTCATCCCCGTGGCGGCGATGATGGCAGCCCCGCCGAGCAAGCCCAGGACGAATCCACCCGTCTGGAGTGCAGTGGCCATACTTTCCGGAGTGTGAAGTGTGAGTGAAATGTGTGTGTGTAGGAAAGGGATGTAGAAGGGTGAGAGAGGGGGAAGGCGGAAGGGCGGTGGTGGAACTAATGTGGAGTAGGGTGGGGTTGCTGAGGTTTCGCCCCGCGTGTGATGTGGCGTGGGCGGTTGACCATGTGCACGTTCACGCTCACGTGCACGCTCCTGCTTGGTTTCTCATCAGAGATGTGGGCACAGTGGAGATAGGTGCACCAGGTACCTTTCATCTGAGCCAACCGTTGTTGGGCAGGAGTAAATAAAGAGGTCTGAATCACTTTAGCTAAGACAACCCAATAACAGCACGGCATGGCGAGCATGTGTAATGTCTATATACCCTGACAAATAAAGCTAGTGAGACAGAGATAGATTAAGAGAACACGGGCAGGCAGGCAGACAGACCAGATAGACAGACAGGCAGGCAGGTAGGTAGGTAGGTGGATAGATAGACAGGATGGCATATTAAGAGGCACCCACTTCACAGACAGGTGATGGAGATGATTTATAGACATGATTTTAGGTGAGACTCGAATGATTCAGAGTGAACAGCAACCTGTAATGACATCAGGTAAGTAAGTCCCAGAGTGTATAGGCACCCAGACGTTAGTGTTGATGATTTGTTGATGTAACCGCATCAATTCTTTTAATATGATGCTTAGTAAGACTCATTCCTTTTCACACTCAGAACAAGCAGAAACTAATTTTAATCACATGATCATTTTGTCAACAATCCAACTGGGCAGGAGAGGCTTTCCATTCTTCTCTTATCGCAAGCCTCTCTCAAGCACTGAGAGCACACACACACATAGACATATACACACTGAACGTTTTTATACAGTGAAACCAAACAGTCTGGATTCCATCAAGCAATACTGGTAGACCATTATGGACCAATAACATTATTGATAAAAATACCATGGTAACACAATCTTGAGAGCTTTTGCTAATCGTCTTTGGTGGGCAGGGAATTAAAATGTTATAAGTGGTTTAACAAATAACTTCACTTGCTTCAGAATTTGAATGTAAATGTGGTCCAATGAAAATCATCAACAAACTAAAAGCTAGGTAGAGGTTGACCTCAAACGCTGTTCTAAGATCAGTTAACTCAACCCCAATCCTCCTTAACCATTATGGAGGTAAAATGTGAAACTGAATATAAATAAACATCAACTAGATGAATTTGAATGCAGATGATCATGTCCATGTCAACAAAACACAGTAGCAGTGGTCATCATGGTATTCATTGATTATATTGTAATAAACTGCTCAATTATGTTGCAGATCCTTGTTTAATGAGTAATCATAGAGACATCGATTGACTGCTTTATTCTTTTGTATTAGAGTTTAACATAAAGCATCCATTTTACATCACTAAGAGTCTGTTTCTGTTAGAAATCATCACTGATTCACAGGTTTATCCTGCCCTCCTCTGGCCACTGGTTGAACATGTGAGATGACATTTGCAAAATTATACTTTGATGCAGTCTTATTTATGAGGTAATTTCATCAGAAAAAGGTGACTCATTGGGGTCTATCTGACTTGGTACGTTTACTATGCATCTTCTGATAAACTGACTTATTAGTAGCTGGCTAGGAACAGCTGCCAATGAATATGGTCTGATCTGTTAAAAACAAACTTTTTTAATTGACAATAGACAAATCCAGATTTTTGAAGGCATATTGACAATTGAGATTTAAAGTTTGGTAACAGCCTTTTTTGAAATGCCAAAATAACCTAAATCATATTTCCCCAGATATTGCCATATCATCATAAAGTTAATGAAGTAAACACAACATAAATACAGAACGAAAAATCCATATAAATAAGGAAAACCAATCAAGAATGAAAATGTAAATTCATTTAGACCTATCTACAGTAAATAAATAGATATATTCAGTTTTACCATGATCAGAATCGGTCCTCGTTGCGCGTGCGTGGTAGATATAGCCCATTGCTCACCTTGATGTGAGACAACAGCAAAACTATTTTGACAGTTATGATGTGAACATTCACGTATTTTATTCACATGCGTTTTTTCTTTATGTGGTCACACACTTGAATGTGGTGAACAGGAGTACGGGTCTATGCCGGCCATACCTGGAAAAAGGATGTATGCAACCTGAGGCTGTAAACCCGTCGCCGACCAGGTGCCACAGTTACAGGGCAAGGCGTACCCCGGGTTCGTGGAGGACGGGTGAGTGTGAGTGTGCTGGCTGGGGCATCCCAAACTTCCAAACGCGCCAGTCTGGTATCCCAAAGAGGGCGCATAGGACAAGCCGTTGGCAGCCAGAGCGTGGGGAATTTCTGAGATCCTCTGGACAGCACCGGTGCTGAATTGACCTGAGTCAAGGAGCGAGTATGGTGATGATGTCGGCGGCAAAAGGGCTCTAGCTTTCTCAGCGGAAGCCAAAATGGACTCCGTGGAAAATCCTTTCAAATGTTCTGCGTCCCCGAGGAAGGGAAAGGGGAAAAGGAACCGGTCCTTCTTTAGCAAGCTCTTGGGTTTGCGCCGAGGTCTGTACTTGTAGTTGGGGTGATCTTTCATGTGTTGCGCGCGCAATCTCTTGGCTTCATCAATGTATGGTCGCTTCTCTGATTCGGAAAGCAACTTCCATTCCGCGCCAAGTCTTTTGCTGATTTCAGAGTTGTGCATTTTGGGATTCTCCAGTGACATCTTTCGTCTCTGACCGCGAGACCACACCATGAAAGCGTTCATGGGCCTCTTTATGTGATCCAAAGGTTTTGCCATCTCAATAGCGCACGGTGAAATGCGCATCAACATCAACCAAAGTTATAAAGATCTATAGATGTAGTTGTTGGTATTCAGCTCACCAACTGCTCATGCTCCTTTAGTGTGGAGATGTGGCACAGAAGAGAAAACGTAGCCTATCCAAATTGGGTAGGATAATTAACAGAGTTTAAAGATAAAAGTTCATACAAATGCCTCTGTTAAAAAAACACGACTAAACCCGGTGGCAAATGGTGCTCCAATGCGAGTTGAATCACTTGTGTGTTTCTCCAGAAAAGAAAGCTGCCTGCAATGCAAACTCAAGAATGTGAAGAGGCGCGTGAATGGGAGCCAAACGTAGCCAAGTTCAAAGGTATGGATCGAGCTGTGTAGGTCTGTGCGCAACCTGACAACATCATAGAAGTGTCATACTCAGGCAAGCCAATCGGAGGATAGAAAGCATTGTAATCCCTTTCCTAAAAATGTAACCTATGTAACCGGCAATGTGGGGGGGGGGGGGGGGGGGGGGGAAAGCACTCTCTTTTTTTGTAGCCTTTTTTGCGTTCCTTTTATTTAGAGTTTTTCACCACCAGCAGATAATGTATTCTGAAATGTATCTGGAGTTAATCTCTCGTGGCCATTTTACTGGAGTGGACAAGTATGACCTACTTGTCCATGGTCCTGAAATGCCAATTTGAAGCGAGAGGTGTTATGACATCTCCAACTAAAATGTGTAGCAATTACCATGGACTTCTTCCCTCAAACAGAGACTCTGAAAAGAAACAGGAAACACTGTTAAAGAAAGTGTAACCTTGTTTATATATATAAAAAAATAACAGTAGGGCCACATTAGTAAAACATTTAATAAAATAAAATATGTGTTGTCAAAAATATATATTTTATTGTCACACACACCGGATAGATGCAGTGAAATATGTTGTTTTACAGTAGTACGTGGCCATATCAACAGATTTTTCGCCTTGTCAGCTCAGGTATTCAAACCCGTGACCTTTCTGTTACTGGCCCAGCATGTTTAACTGCTAGGATACTTGCTGTCCTTAGGCCATGCCAAGTCTTTTCAGGTAGCCTATCAAACCTAATCATTACTTAAGCCCACACATTCCACAGTTCTCAAACTGCCCTTAAAAGTTGACAGGTTCATAGAAATGCTCAACTGCACCCTCAATGACTTAATATGCGTCAGTGTGTCTCACCTGACCCAGCCATCTTTCACACCCCAGTGTAATCAATAATAATCACAGAAATAATTCAATAGTCCTGGATGATTCCATTGATTGTGAGGTGCTGGTAATTACTATCCCTTATCTGATCAAATATATATTTAAGCTATTTTCCTTGATATTGAAATGACATTGATAAGACAGGGCCAAATGTCTGAATGTCCTTGCCAGAATACTTCTATGACAACAAACTGTACAAAGTGTTTTCTTAAATTTGTTCCCTCTTTAGATTGTGTTCCCCATTCAATCTTTAAAGAAACAAAAAGCAATATTTTTACAAACAAGTGTCATGAGATCATATAGTTTTGTCTTGAAGTTATCTCCAATAGCAGGGAAGGGACCTCATCTGAAGCAGGGAAGGGACCTCATCTGAAGCAGGGAAGGGACCTCATCTGAAGCAGGGAAGGGACCTCATCTGAAGCAATGAAGGGACCTCATCTGAAGCAGGGAAGGGACCTCATCTGAAGTGGGGAGAAGATTTGTACATAACACATTATCATTTTGATTAGGATTAAACATTCTGAAAATCTTGTACCATGAAGGACACCATTTTTGAGGGGGATAAGGAAAATACACCCCTCTTGGGGAGGCCTCAAAAGAAGTGGAAGCCCCTGGGCCATCCTACAAACCCTGAAATGTGCAAAGGGGCTTGAACCAAACAGATTATCACCATGACAGGCAGATTATGTGTTTTTTACACTGATAGGCTTGGTACCAGTGGTTCAGAGTTGGGAGTGGCGGGTATTATTTATTTATTACCTTTATTTTACTAGGCAAGTCAGTTAAGAACAAATTCTTATTTTCAATGACGGCCTAGGAACAGTGGGTTAACTGCCTGTTCAGGGGCAGAACGACAGATTTGTACCTTGTCAGCTCAGGGATTTGAACTTGCAACCTTTCGGTTACTAGTCCAACGCTCTAATCACTAGGCTACCCTGCCGCCCCTATAAGCACAGATGACCAGATGACCAGAGTGGAGGCCTTCTTTATTTCAACCCAGCGCCAACTAATCAGAATCAGAAGCACTATTTTCACCAAGTACATGTACACATAGCCTACCCGGAATAGGTGCTGCCAGAGGTAAACAGGATTACCTCAGCTCTGTACATCAGAGGCACTGCAGGCCAAAGCCATTTCAAAGGCAGACAAATGGACAGAAGGGAATCCAACGGTGCACGTCGTTACAGCGGCAGAGATTATAAAGATGTTAAACCACCATTGGGGTCCAAACTGGGCCTCGCCGAGGGCTGTGTGGATAAACTGCCTGGCAGCAGGGCTCAGTGGATCAACAGTAACCCAACAGCCATGTTCTCTATCTACTATGGGGGTTTAGTTCAGAGATTCAGACACAGGAGGCGTTGACCATGCAGCGAGGCTGATTGCTTCTACAGTACAGGGTCAACATCCGGTTTGTTTGCTCTAAGAAGATGCCAGTTTGAAGGAATCACGAATGGATTAATATAGCAAAGTGTGTAAACAAAAATTCCGGTATTTCCCTGGTGAGAGTGTGTAGATAATGACAACACTCCTGTCACTCTTTCCAATAATGCTGTCCTCCGAAATATTTCCTCTGTTTGAGAAAAGCGCTGAGAAGTTTAACTACATGATGGCAATTTTATATGTAGTTTTCTGTACAGTCTGTTTGTGTAAATCAGTGTTGGGTGTGACTATGTTCTTTGAGGACGGCGTTTCCTCTCTACAGTTCGACAAAACCTTGGGTAATAAGAAAAACTGCCTGCAGCACAAAATGGCCGTCATAATCCGGTTATCCTCCGAGCTCTAAAGATACTGGTCCTCAGGAGTCTATCTTTTTCTTCTTATGTCAAAACTGTCCTCCATGCACTCAGGTGGATTAAGAAGAAGTCACGCTGGAGAGAGAGATTGACAGGTACAGAAGACCTGGGGGAAGAAAGGAAATGAAAGAGGAGAAGGAAGGAGGAATAGTTGTACCTCAGGGCACTAACTTTCTGTTGGTAACTCCACAGAGTGCAAAAGGTAAATAAGTCCTGCTAATGTTTGTGTTGAATACCTGCAGCTCAATTCTGTTGACATGAGAAAAACAATCAACCGACTTGTATATCTTCGCCACGCTGTTCGTCAATGTACTGTCAAGCACATTGACGAATGATAAGGACTTGTGAAGGTACAGTAGATGTACCTGAGCTGCAATGCAATCAGTGTGCGGACATTTACTTCTCATTGCTACTTTCTTGTCCAGCTCCTGTGACTCATTTGGATCTCCTTTTTTGACACACGTATGGAAGCGGGTTACCTACCCTAACAGTGCTCGAGCTATGAGCCCAGGCTTTAACAAACCTGCGCGGTATGATCCCTTTTGCTTATCGAGAGTGAAACGATGGATGCCATGTGGCCATTCCTGTCTGACTCAATCCATTAGTTCAGTGTCTGTCTCTATCCCCCTGCATTTTAGAGTTGCCATTTTTCTAACATCGGCAGCAGGCATCCTTCTCTCTCTACGTCAAGTCTGTAGTGCTGGATTTGCCAGGGTCAGGCAGGGAATCAAACACAAAAGAGCTATACCTAAGAGATCGATAAAACCTTGAGAACAGGAAGATGTCACGGATCCCTCCGGAACTTTCATTACGCACACCTGGCCCCTATTTCCAGTGATTAGTACTTGTATAAGTGTGTCCTTGGTTTAACATTTTCCTGTCGATTATTGTTACAATATCCGTTGGTGCGTGTGAGTACCTGTGCTGTGTGTTTTGGCTTTCGTGTCATTGTGGATTGCACAGATGATTACAGGTCTTGTCCCATGTGTTAATCATTGTGCGCGTGTTTTATTTATTCGAAGTACTCCTCGCTCTTTTGTTTTGGGTTTCTACCCTGTGTTTTGTTATGTGTTTGTATGGTCTTTGTCCCCGTGCCTTTACATGGCACGCCGTAATTTGGGCTTAATAAAAAAAAACATTACGTATTCCTGCTCCTGTCTCCCCGAATCATTTATGTAATGGTGACAGAAGAAAAGACCTGAAGATAGGGAGGCCATTGTTTTTTCTGACCACGCAGAGGTTTTCCAAGTTTGGTCATGTGTTTGGGAAAAACTGAGTGCCTGATGTGGGACCCAATGCCAACCTACACAATATTTTCAATTAATTGAATAACCTTATAAAATACATTTATTGTAGTTAATCTATCAAAAGCATACATCAAATGTGGTTATGTTAGTATAAATGTATGTAGACCTTAATGACATGGACTTTGGGAGAGTTCTGCTTGAGGCATGTGATGTAAGCATAAGTTGTTTGTTCTTTAAAGTTCCTGAATACTTACTTTTGAATACTTTCACATCACAAATTAATATTCCTATTGTTATTATTTTTCAGTTTTTCAATTTCAATTTTTTTTCTCTCTCTGCATTGTTTGGCGGGGCCCTTCAGTAAACATTTCACTGTTAGTCTACACCTGTTGTTTTCAAAGCATGTGACAATTAAAATTTGATTGGATTTGAAAAATCCAAGGATATTTTTTTTTCAAAATCCCAAACCTATATTGTGACCATGTATGCAGAGGACATTTGGCACTAGCTGAGTGTGAAGAAAGTTCAGCATCAACCTCACTTTAAATTGTGTCATTTCAGCTACTCATACAGTAGATACACAGAAATTCCCAACAATGCAAGACTTCTGGGTATCTTGAGGGGGGGGGGGGGGGGGGGGCGTTTTAAATCCAACAACAGTTTCTGACACTTCCGAGGAGTACATTAGGGAACATTTCAGGGGGAAAATCCCTCAGATTTTCCAGACCCTGGAGGGGATTTCACTAAATCTTGTGCTTATTCTCATGATACTTAGGAAAAGTAAAGCGGTTTTAATAGCTTCCCCCTGACACATTGATGGCGGAATATGCTTGGGGTCTGTGGTCGACAGCTCCAATCCCGCAGGGGGTTGAGAGATCTACTCCTGCATGCTCTCGCAGTCCGCCCGACTAAATTAATACACTTCCACCATCTCAGGATAAACCTGAAGGCCATATTACAGTGGGGCCTATCTGCAAGCTTGAAATAGCACTTAGTCAGCAGTCAATGAGAGACAACCAGGCATTTGTCAGCAACTCAGCGTCATGCAGGCTAAAGATTTTAAAAATGTCCTGCAGTAAATTAAGTGCTGCTTGAAAGTGAAAGGGGCCAGCTAAGCAGGATGATGCTTTACTTTACATGGCAGAGTGGTTTAGGGGGTGAAAGTGCTCCTCAGTTGGACTCAGATTTAGAGTCCAGTTCATTTTGTATCCTTCTTGGTGAACATTCGGTAGCGGAACCGTAGATCTGAGCGAACGAAAGAGTCACAACTCTTTAGCATGTTTCATGACCTTCAAACTAGCACAACTGATATCTCACTGGGCACAGACGTCAATTCAACATCTATTCCACGTTGGTTCAATGTAATTGAATTGAAATTACGTGGAAACAACGTTGATTCTACTAGTGTGTGCCCAGTGGGATCAATGTTAAATTAACCTGTAGTTGCTTTTATATTTACCTCAACTTTTTTATTTTTTATTTTTTACCTTTATTTAACCAGGCAAGTCAGTTAAGAACAAATTCTTATTTTCAATGACGGCCTAGGAACAGTGGGTTAACTGCCTGTTCAAGGGCAGAACGACAGATTTTGTACCTTGTCAGCTCGGGGATTTGAACTTGCAACCTTTCGGTTACTAGTCCAATGCTCTAACCACTAGGCTACCCTGCCGCCCTAACTTAATTTAACCCTCAAATTTTTTGAAGAAAAGTAAGGAGTGAAAGTGATATCAATCTTTCTCATGAATGGCTATCAGTTTTGTAATAGGGCATCCTTGACCAACTCATTTATGACCTACTGTATTTGAAACAGGGACGTACCGAGGGATAGCCAATAAGGAAAATAATCTCTTACTAGACAAGTGTTTTACATACAGAGTGATTTGCCCACTTTGGTTGGATTAATTACATGCTGAATCGAGATGACAGAGGTTTAGAATAATGCCAGTAACACGAAAAGGGACTCCAACATGCAAGATGATCACTAAGGGATCAACTGTTAGGATGCTCACTGAAGAAAATCATTAATACCTACAGTTATTAGACGCTACGAATAAAGACAAGCTTTTACTGTATGCAAATGAGCTGGTAAAACGTTATCAGCAGCCAGGAGAGCTTAGCAGGGGAGCAGTGTGTTTTCAGCTGATTAAACTCTGCTTAAAGTTACAGGATTTATTTCCAGAGGAGAAGAGTGAGGGGAAAAGATGCAAGAGAAGACAGTGTTTGTTTAAGACAGAATTCCACCGTATTGGAAGAAGGTATTGAAGGCAATATACAAGCAATTCCTTTAATCAGTGTGTTCATATGTGAGAGAGTTAGAGAGAGAAAGAGAGCACCATTCCCTCTGAAGAAGAAAAGGGAATGAAGAGGAAGATCAATGTTGAGGGTGTGGGGAGATAGGAGGACCCCCAACTGACCTTGTTTGTCTGTTACTTCTAGACAGACATTTATCTACCACCTTCCTCTTCCTTTAGGACACACAGGGGGGAACAGAAACAATCTGCCCTCCAGGTACCAGCCTGAGCCTGGCAGCTTTACCTCTCCTCTCTACCTCTCTCCTCTAAGCAGCCTGGTTACCCCCTTTAGAGGTGAGACTCCTCTTTAAGGAATGGGATTATATAAGTGGCCAGTTAAAATCACTGGAATTATTAGCGCTTTTATATTCCGAGTGGAACAGGAATTTGTGTTGCCATGTACTGTATGAGGAGAGCCACTTCAAATACAGGCGAATGAGGCAATATCCATACGGATATTCATAATATGACCCCCTAAAATGACAGTGTGGTGCTTCTAAGAGGCTTATGATATAATGAAAACAGTGTTCCCCCCAGCTATGATATGCTAGCTGTGACAGTAAGGAGAGATTTGTATTTACTGAGATTGCCTGTACTCGTGTTAAGCACCATACTGAGCCAGAAGAGAGGGAGTAGGGAGACCCCATGACAACAGTATGCTTAGATAAACCCCTACTGGGAGAGGACAGGCAGATAGACAGGCATGAAAGTGGAGGTTTTTAAGTCTTTTCGGAATGTTCCTGCTCAACCAATGGGATGGCAGTGAGTGTACTGTAGGTAGGTGGATTTGGTTACAAGGACTGATTATCTGTGGGCACCTCAGAGCTCTTGGGAATCAGGACATGACAGATTAATTGCGCTTGTTTCTGAGGTGGGCTGGGTAGAGCATAGCACAACACAGGCAAAATATATGGGGCTGGAGAATCTTGATAATCCTCTTCATCAAACCTCCCTCTGTCTCATCATTCTTGTCTTACTCGGTTGCATTTCCCACTGATTCCCTTGTAAACACTGAGCAATGTTAAACAACAAGACAGGAGACATGATAAAAAATGCTAAGACACGACTGAAAGTCAATCTGAAAACAAATGCAAGTTGGAGAAGCACACCAAGTCAAATCAATGCACACACTGAGGTTAGTACTGGCAATACAATGACATGCAAGGTGTTAAGGACCAGTAGCACCAGGCATTACAGTGTATTGGTTTAAATGCACACAATGGTAGTACTGAAGAAGGCCACAAGAGATCAGTATAACAACAATCAATAATTGGCCTATACTCCAGCAAGGAGCTTGTAATTTGTTAAAATCAAATAGGAAAAAGTGAGATTAGACCCATCCCTGTGTTATTTCTGAGACCTAACATGCCAAGAGTGTGCAAAGCTCTCATCAAGGCAAAGGGTGGCTACTTTGAAGAATCTCAAGTAACCGTCCGAGGGGGCTACCAGCAGACTCTTCAGTCGCGACGTCCCCCTTAATGCCCTTCTGCTAACCTGCTAACCCTGGCCCGCTAGCTGTCTGAATCACCGTGTCTCCAGCTCGCCTAGCTACCCACTGGTCCCTATAATCACTCAGCTACGCATGCCTCTCCCTAATGTCAATATGCCTTGTCCATTTCTGTTTTGGTTAGTGATTATTGTCTTATTTCACTGTAGAGCCTCCAGCTCTGCTCAATATGCCGTAGCTAACCCTGTTGTTCCACCCCCCACACATGCGGGGACCTCATCTGGTCTAAATGATGTCTCTAGAGACAATGCCTCTCTCATCGTCACTCAATGCCTAAGTTTACCTCCACTGTATTCACATCCTACCATACCCTTGTCTGTACATTATGCCTTGAATCTATTCTTCCGTGCCCAGAAACCTGCTCCTTTTAATCTCTGTTCCAAATGCACTAGACAACCAGTTCTTATAGCCTTTAGCCGTACCCTTATCCTACTCCTTCTCTGTTCCTCTGGTGATGTAGAGGTTAATACAGGCCTTGCAGCGCCATGCTCCACTCCTATTCCCCAGGTGCTCTCATTTGTTGACTTCTGTAACCGTAAAAGCCTTGGTTTCATGCATGATAACATTAGAAGCCTCCTCCCTAAGTTTGTTTTATCCACTGCTTTAGCGCACTCTGTCAACCCGGATGTCCTAGCCGTGTCTGAATCCTGGCTTAGGAAGGCCACAAAAAAACCTGAAATGTCCATCCCTAACTATAACATTTTCCGACAAGATAGAACTGCCAAAAGGGGTGGAGTTGAAATCTACTGCAGAGATAGCCTGCAGAGTTCTGTCATACTATCCAGGTCTGTGCCCAAACAATTCGAGGTTCTACTTCTAAAAATCCACCTTTCCAGAAACAAGTCTCTTACCGTTGCAGCTTGTTATAGACCACCTTCTGCCCCCCAGCTGTGCCCTGGACACCATATGTGAATTGACTGCCCCCCATCTATCTTCAAAGCTCGTACTGTTAGGTGACCTATACTGGGACATGCTTAACACCCCAACCGTCCTACAATCTAAACTAGATGCCCTCAATCTCACACAAATTATCAATGAACCTACCAGGTATAACCCCAAATCCGTAAACACGGGCACCCTCATAGATATCATCCTGACCAACCTGCCCTCTAAATACACCTCTGCTGTCATCAACCAGGATCTCAGCGATCACTGCCTCATTGCCTGCGTCCGTAATGGGTCTGCACTCAAACGACCACCCCTCATCACTTTCACACGCTCCCTAAAACACTTCAGTGAGCAGGCTTTTCTAATCGACCTGGCCCGGGTATCCTGAAGGATATTGACCTCATTCCTTCAGCATAGGATGCCTGGTTATTCTTTAAAAGTGCTTTCCTCACCATCTTAAATAAGCATGCCCCATTCAAAAATGTAGAACCAGGAACAGATTTAGCCCTTGGTTCACTCCAGACCTTACTGCCCTTGACCAGCACAAAAACATCCTGTGGCGTACTGCATTAGCATCAAATAGCCCCCGCGTTATGCAACTTTTCAGGGAAGTTTGGAACCAATATACGCAGGCAGTTAGGAAAGCAAAGGCTAGCTTTTTCAAACAGAAATGATCTCAGCTCACTGGTCACCATAGCAGCACCCACCCACGGCAGACTCTCCAGCAGGTATATTTCACTGGTCACCCCCAAAGCCAATTCCTACTTTGGCTGCCTTTCCTTCCAGTTCTCTGCTGTCAATGACTGGAACGAATTGCAAATATCACTGAAGCTGGAGACTCTATCTCCCTCACTAAATTTAAGCATCAGCTGTCAGAGCAGCTCACAGATCATTGCACCTGTACATAGCCCATCTGTAAATAGCCCATCCAACTACCTCATGCCCATATATTTATTTTCTCCTTTGCACCCCAGTACCTCTACTTGCACATTCATCTTCTGCACATCTATCACTCCAGTGTTTAACTGCTCAATTGTAATTACTTCACCACTATGGCCTAATTATTGCCTTACCTCCCTAATCTTACCTCATTTGAACACACTGTATATAGATTTTTTTCTATTGTGTTATTGACTGTACATTTGTTTATTCCATGTGTAACTCTGTGTTACTGTTTGTGTCGCACTGCTTTGCTTTATCTTGGCCAGGTCACAGTTGTAAATGAGAATGTGTTCTCAACTGGCCAACCTGGTTAAATAAAGGTGAAATAAAAAATATAAAATATATATTTTTTTAAATAAAAAATGTATTACCCCTTTTTCAGTTCTAACTTTTTTGGTTACTACATGATTCCATATGTGTTATTTCATAGTTTTGATGTCTTCACTATTATTCTACAATGTAGAAAATAGTAAAAATAAAGAAAACCCCTGGTATGAGTAGGTGTGTCCAAACTTTTGACTGGTACTGTATGTTAGACGGTCGAAAAGTTTAAATGGATTTGCTACAACGTACCGGAAGTGTTGAATTAAATGTGAAAACTATCAAAGATTAAACAAAAGACATTTGTAACTAACCTCCTTCTGTCTATGATGAAACTCTGGAACTATGGTGACAAAAATACGGGCTCGTCCGGGATTTGAACCCGGGACCTCTCGCACCCAAAGCGAGAATCATACCCCTAGACCAACGAGCCGCTTGCAAAATCTGGAGATATGAAAGTATATGTAATAAAACCAGCCATAACGATACGAAATCTTCGTATTCCAGAATTTATTTATAGTCGTCATTTTTGTGAAAACAGTTATCTGGTTGTTGGCGAGAAATTCATAACTTGCACATGGTTTATGAACTGATACACAAAATAATGACGAATTAAATACGTTGAGTTTTTCAATTAAAATTAATATAAAAAATGATTGCAACCAAAATAATGTTATGTATATGGGGGATACAACCATTCCAGCTCTGCAGACTTTGCTGCCAAGAGACCGAATCATTAGCTAGATCACTTGTTTTGGTACTGCCATGTACAGTAGCTTGTTTTGGTACTGCCATGTACAGTAGCTTGTTTTGGTACTGTCATGTACAGTAGCTTGTTTTTGGTCGCTGGTTCAGGAATGGCTGAAGAATTGCAACTTTTATCTGGAGCTAACTCTCCAAATAGCACTGCTGGGTGACTTGAGTCAATCTAGCCATAGTAAATCTAGCAATAATAAATACTCTCAGTTAAAAAATGTCATCTTTAATTTCCAATCTGTAGAAACTATGAGAATAGAAAGGTTCAGAACATTTGTGAAACATTAAGCACAGTTGAAAAATATATGGCAATTAGAAATCAAAACTGGGTGGTATTCAGAGATAGATGGGAGGGGTAGCTGAAGGGTGGGACTAAAAACAAATACAAATATATAGCTAATGTAAAATATTGCGTTTCCGTAAAATGTATATAGTATGTATAAAATGGAAGTAGAAGCCTAACTATTGTTGTCCATTAGATTACTCCTATTATGGGAGGGGTGGTAGGGTTAAGGGAAAATAATACAGAAGGAAAACATAAACAAATATTTATACATGGGGGATTGAAAATTATGGAGACAATTACATTGTTAGAACCCAAAATATGTTTGCAATATTAAAGCTTATCTAGCCCCTAAAAATACCAAATAAAAAAAAGATGAGAATCATACCCCAGTCTCGTGACCAGGGTTCCTCAACTGGCAGTCTGTGGGTCGATTTGGACGAATTTGGCCCACGGGTGGTTTTGAGTTTTCTGAGCAAGACATTTTCATTGTGGGACAAAAACGCTGTAAAAACACCAGGAAATAACCTTCAAATGGTTTTAATTTTGGAAATCTCTTCCCAACTATTCCCACGCATAATACGATGTGATCGTATACAAATGTAAGCAAGGTTTGAAATGATTATGTTTTAGTCAAATAACATATCTGTTTGGACTTCGAGGTCAATTTGAAGTCCACAAATTATTTGTAATTATGTTCCGGTCCCCTGACCACCCACTCAAGAAAAAAAATAGGCCCGCAACAGAATTTAGTTGATGATCCCTTGTCTCGACCAACAAGACGCTTGATAAAGCCGCAGATGTCGACGTATAAATAACTACATACCAATCATGAAGACACAAAATCGTTGCTGTCCAGGATGAATTTGTAGCTGTCGTTTTCTTTTAAACAGTTATCTGGTTGTTGGCGGCAAACTCACAAAATGTACCTTTTCATTATGAAGAAAACGCTTTACGGGCTACCATTTCATCCAACTTGCCTTAATTTAGCTAATATTCTTGTTAAAAAATGTTTGGTCTTGCACAAATTCTACCGGGAGCAAGATTGCTATATTATAAGGCTGGTTGAAGATGAAATACATTATCACAATGTTGTTTAAATTATATATCTAGTAGTAGGCCTGTGCAGAAATAAATACAATGCTGTTGTGTTGTTTGGTTCAACTTTCTCTTTGCCGCATGACAAAATGTGTAACATTTCAGGAAGTTAGCTGCTACCCCCCAACAAAATCATTAAAACCACGTTTCTGCAGGCCCACCCACCAATGAAATTCTGGCTATGCCATGAGCCCGAGGCCCATCTGGTTTTGACTAGAAAGGCTACTGCTTTTGTAAAAAAAATCGGAGCTGGTTAGGAAAATTTACGCAGCAGGTTATGAGAATTAACGTAGCAGGTTAGGAAAGGGGATTGGCGGGTTAGCTAAAATGCACAAAAAAACAACAACTTTCTAGCCATGACCGACCCTCCTGCCAGACTAGCCTGAGCATACCATGTCTGAGGCTTTGAGACTATACTGTTCATCATTATCAAATGAATTTAGGCATACTGTATGAGGATGTGGCACTTCAAGTGGTGGCATGGGTGGAGAAGATAGTGTTTATAACAGCTAGACCTAGTCTGTTGGCTAATTTTGTCCATATGGGACAATAAACGCAGTCCCACACTCAATATTTCTGGCTCAATCGTGGACTACCTTATTCTTACTTTACATTCACAGCCTTGAAAATGCCCCTCCAGTGCAGTCATCCAGGTAACTCGAGCCAACCCAGTGGTTGGATGTCATGGTTGGGTGTCTGCTGCAGACCTTTACAGATTATGGTGAGGCAGATGATTGAGTTTTACATTGTCATATTTTGCACTGGGCTGTTTTATAAAATGCTTTGTTACCCTATTTAAAATAGTATATAATTTGTTAAATATTATTGTTAATATGAATAGACTTAATATAATAAATTATATTAATAATCATCGTAGCGTACTCTACATATTTATTCAAACTTTAGGTAAATTGCTTTCTATATGATTAAAGTTGAAGGACTTTGGATCAGACTAACCAATACTTTGTAACTTGTGATTTGAAGTATGACAACGACGAAGATGGTGATGAAGAGGAATATTAGTACGAATTGTAAAATTTGGTAGCTAGTAGTATTACATGTGTGTCTTAGATTTTATTTCTAAAAAGGCCACCGATTAAGTATCAGTATCTTTGGAAAGGCACTGCATTATTAGAGGACAGTCAACGCCCAATGCATTCTGGTCCCTGTGCAGAAGAAACTGTTCGGTGTCTACAGGAATTTGAGGTGTCCATCCAGCCTCCAGAATAACTCGGTTTTCTTTCACTGACAATCGAAAAGGTAAATATTGCATTGTATTTATTAGCAAGTTGTAATATTTCACTGCCTCGTCGAATTAGATATGTCGCTTTAACTTCCTGTCGCATCACAAGTAGCTCGTTAGCTAGCCTTTACTTTAGCAAAGTGGTTGGCTAGCTAAGTTAACGCTAGCTAAGTTAACGTTAGCTAGCCTTCAACGCTTGCTTTTAGACGCCTTGCCGGAGAGTCATTGTGAGCTAGCCACCATTGGAAATCATAATTTATCACAATTGACATAAATTGTATCTACACAGCCCGACTTGAAATGCGTGTTCGCTGGCTAGGTATTGTCAGAGCCATATTTAATAAATACATGGTTGTGTGTATTGCTAGCTCGCTAAGAAGCTAACTAATTTAAACGTTCAAGGCATCTCAAGCACGATTCAATGTCTGGGTAGACTCGTTTTGTTTTATTTAGTTAAACGGAGACAGCAAGATAGGCATTCTTTGACGTAACTACAATTTAATTGAGTTGTATTTTCATTCATTGAGACAGCGCTTTCATAACCCAGTCTCAGTAGTTTTGAAAGAATGATGCCCGGCACTATTTCGAGTCAATTTCTCTGGCCTCTTCAGAGTCTCATCTGACTTGTGGTTAAGTCACATTTTCCGCTAACTGTAGGAAGCTTAAAGTGGCTTAAAGTGTTTTAATTTCACTTCCAGTTGAATATGTTACTTAGTTATAGAAAAGTCACTGGCTAGATAAAAGTACAGCATTGAAAGTTGAATTGGAGGCAAAACCAGCTTGAGCAACAAATGCATTTGTGACGTGAGTGTCAAAAGTTGTACGGGATGGCTGTTTTTTTGTTGTTGTGGTGAGACATTCTTTTGAAAAGTCATTCTGAGCAGAGAGCAGACTTCCTGTCTCTCACAGTCCTCTAAATCATGTAGGCTATGCCGTCCTCCATTTTGTTAGTGTACACAGTTGTCATTCTCTTGCAGTAATAAATAGGCCTATTGATATAGTACTGCATGTTCTACTGAAAACAGAAGTACACTTTATAAACAGAAGTACACTTTATATACAAAAGTATGTGGACACCCGTTCAAACTAGTGGATTTGGCTTTTTCAGACACACGGTTGCTGACAGGTGTATAAAATCGAGCACACGTCCATGCATTCTCCATAGACAAACATTGGCAGCTTACTGAATAGCTCAGTGACTTTCAATGTGGCACTTTCATAGGATGCCACCTTCCTAACAAGTCAGTTTGTACAATTTCTGCCCTGGTTAACTAAGTGCTGTTATTGTGAAGTGAAATCTCTAGGCGCAACAGCTCCCAGAATGGGACCGCTGAAGCGCGTAAAAGTTTAACCCCAGGCCCCTGTCCCCGCAAAAGGCCTTCATTGTAAATAAGAATTTGTTCTTCACTGGCTTGCCTAGTTAAATAAAAAAAAGTTGTCTGTCCTCAGTTGCGACACTCACTACCAGGTTCCATACTACCTCTGGAAGCTACATCAGCACAATAACTGTTTGTTGGGAGCTTCATGAAATGGATTTCCATGGCTGAGCAGCCGCACACGGCCTTAAGTTCACCTTGCGCAATGCCAAGCGTCGGCTGGAATGGTGTAAAGTTCGCTGTCATTGTGCTCTGGAGCAGTGGAAATGCGTTCTCTGTAGTGACTTCACAATCTGGCAGTCCGACAGATGAATCTGGATTTGGCGGTTGCCCGGAGAACGCTACCTACCCCAATGCATTGTTCCAATTGTAAAGTTTGGTGGAGGAATAATGCTCTAGGGCTGTTTTTCATGGTTTGGGCTAGGCCCCTTAGTTCCAGTGAAGCATACAATGACATTCTAGACAATTCTATGCTTTCAACTTTGTGGCAACAGTTTGGGAAGGCCCTTTCCTATTTCAGCATGACCATGCCGTGTACAAAGTGAGGTCCATACAGACATGTTTTGCTGACTGCAGGCCAGTTGAGAACTTGACTGGCCTGCACAGAGCACTGACCTCAACACCATCAAACACCTTTGGGTTGAATTGGAACGCCCACTGTGAGCGAGGCCTAATCGCCCAACCTCAGTGTCTGACCTCACTTAATGCTCTTGTGGGGATGAATGGAAGCAATGTTCCAACATCTAGTGCAAAGCCTTCCAAGTTGAGTGGAGGCTGTTATAGCTGCAAAGGGGGGACCAACTCCATATTAATGACCATGATTTTGGAATGAGATGTTTGACGAGCTGGTGTCCACATACTTTTGATCATGTTATGTACCTGACATTTGACATCTCTTTTTATGTTCTCTGTTCTCTAGCAGGTTGAAAGAGCGCAAAATGTCTCAGGCGGAAAAAATGAAAGTAAGTTCCCGACCGAGTACAATTAGAGGATGCTTGCATCCCCACAGCTCATTTTAATGTAATACTGTCAGGCAGTTAAATAAAAACAACAAAAACATTTTTTTTAAAGTTCCCTCATAATATTCCAATAATTACCTCTGCCTATTTGTAATTGGCCTACACTAACGCGATGGGGTATGCTTTGGCAAATTAGGATTTATTAGAATTAAACCATCGGGCCTAAAGCCATTTGGGGTCTTAATTGCAGAATGCATGGCCACTCAAGCAGATGCTGCCAGCGTACAGGCAGCTACTTCCTTCCCCATGACTCACAGTTGTGCCTTGACTTCACTCAGTCCTGCCCCTTGTTCACAGAGGGGGACCACTAGTTATACAAAGCCGTGAACGGTAATGGCTGTATTGCATTTCCAATGTATGAGTTTAGTCTAGCTATATTATAGAAAGCTAGTGTAATAATCCCTTCCTTACATCTGTTCATAAAATGAAAAGATCGGCCTAGGTCTAACTTTAAACCCTTTAGCTAGACTGCACATTCTCCCTGGTTATGTATAGGCGGGTTAAGGCCATAAACACTGGAATGCAATAATGCATTCGAGACAAGACAGTTCATTTGTGTACAGCTGATTCTTGAGTAGCTGCCTAATTGCTGATTGTAATGTTTGCTGTGATTTGCACAACCCACAGATATGATTACTATAATATACTGTAGGTCCATCCTAGCCTGAAAACCCGACGTTGAATTGCATTGAATTATATGTCGGACATCAATGAGCGTCTGGATAAGGAAGGTTTAATCTCAAAAGCTCAAATTTACAAGGCAGAATGTTGAATAAAATGAAATGTTTACTTACTCTACGGGTTGGTCCTTTTGCTGGAAGGAATGTGAGAACCTGTCCATAGGAAAGCGCAATTAAATTGAAAAGCGCTGGTAGTGCGTTCAGATTTTTAATCACCTGATGAAACGGGACGCATGCATACTTGCTGAGCTCGTGCACGTGTTTACATGGTTCTCCGCATGCTTCAGGTGATCGAAGTCTGAACGCAATACCAGCTCATTGAGAAGGTGAGTTACTTACTTTCCTGTGGATATATTGTCTCCAAAACGACCAACTGCATGGACAACAGGTAAAGTCAAAATATAATTTTAGTCAACATTCTGGCTTGTAGAGTTTGAGGAAATGTTCCAAACAAATGTATGGCATTAATTTCGGACTGCGAATCGGAGGTATCAGTCTGTTAGGCAACCTAGGCATGGGCGGTATACCGGGGTATTTAGAAATAGTGACGATGTTTTTTCAATACATTTGAATTTTTGTAGCAATTGAAGTAAATAACCGCAGTCAATGTGTTTAACATTCAAATCGTGTGTTTTTTTTCTTCAATAGAGTGATCAGGGACGTGCAGCTATAGTTTTCCTTCACAGAAAGTACATCCATTAGCGCATCACATTCGGCATAAAATAGCTTAATTGCTGTCATTTGATGAAAAAGTGCGACGCTGCTGGCAGCCGCACAAGTAAATGTGCTTATAATAAAAAAGCAAAAATGATGCATGGCCATCACATTTCTAACGTCTAGGCCTATCATAGGAATAATGTAGCCAGCTACTTTTCCTTATGTTTTGCTTAAAGTTAATCTTGTATTTTACTGGAGAAAAATAGGCTTGCTACACTGAGAAAAGTATTGGAGAAAAGTAGCTACACATCAGAGCGCTGTCTGCTGATACCCGTTCCTGAGTTCTCATCCGAGTTTAGAAGTGCAACTGAAGCACAAAATGTTTCTGATGCCGAGCAGAAATTACAATAAGAAGCATTTTAGATCCGTTTACAAAACGTAGCACGATATTTCTGATGCTTTTTATTTAAACAAAGATCCTGTGTGAAAAACTAAGGGTCTGTTAACACAATTCTTCGTTTAACTTGCTATCTAAGTAAAATGGCTCAATTAATTAGGTGACGGGGGCGTCATTTTGTGTTAGCTTTCTGCCTGTTTAAGAATGCAACGGTCTTTTGGATTAGGTATTTGTACAGCTGCCACTGCGATCTTGAGTTCCTTACGTTTTTTCCCCCCTGTTCTCGGCTTTCTGAACCTCCCACTCTTCTTCTAGCAGGCAGGCCGGATGCAGTAGTGGCTCCAGACTCTACTACACAGACAGTGTGTGAACGCTTCTGGAGAGCCAGTACTGCATGCGTCAACTTTGTTCAATGTCTCTCGTTCACATTCGCTTGTAAATGTACAAACTCGCCAACAAAAAAACATTCGGTAGCGCCTACCTATATATGTATAACTTTATGAGCCGGATTCCCTGTCATTGTAATTAGCTTATTTTTGTTTGTGCTCGTTAGCCTAGTTTAGCTAGTAGCCTCCATGGAAATTCGCTATTACTTGCGCTAATTTTGTTTGCATTCTGGTAGACGCCCAATTAAATTCTTAGCGTGTTTTGGCGCCCCCTTGTGTACTAAACCGAATTGAGGGCAGGACGTATGATATGAAAATCTGCATAACGCCCAACCCTAGGAACGACAACCCATGTCTCTGGAAATGTCAGTAAAAATGATGGTATTCCTGGGTTGATTGACTCGGGTTCTAATGAACATGTGGTGGTCTCATGTTTTACAGCAGGGTCAGTTTACCAATCCAGAGACCCCGGGGTATGTGGGCTTTGCCAACCTGCCCAACCAGGTGCACCGCAAGTCGGTCAAAAAGGGCTTCGAGTTCACCCTCATGGTAGTTGGTGAGTGTCACAATATTTGTAACCTAAATCATGTCTGGTATTTTTGTATGGAGAGGGTTGTAATTGTTTGTATGAAGTCGCTAGCTATAGTTGCCTTAGTTTGGCCTTAGACAGAATGGATACTCAGTGGTTTTGTGCAAAGCTCAAAACGACTGGTCTTTGGTTGTTGGTGAGTCAGACATTTTCTTGCTTTAGTTCTTTCCTCAGTTCAGTAGAGATTAGGAGCCTTGGCCTTCGAATGGGGAATGTGTGTCTAAATGATCATGTTCACACAGTTTTGGCATATCATAAGTGTTTTAGGAATGGGATTGCAACAGAAATCAATTAACATTTTGGATATACTTTTCCTTTTTCCTCTCCATTTGGAGTGGGTGGATAGCATCTCTCCCTTACGAAACATATGAACTGTGTACAGGCTTTTTTTTTTTAAGTGGTTTTTATTTTATTTTTTACAGAAGAAAAAAAATCTATCTGGGATTAGGCCTAGTTTGTGCTAAGCAGTTAGGTGTCAGTTCATGCTGTTGACAGAATGGAATGTGACTTCTTTGACTGTAAGCCCAGACAGTTGTTAGCTAGTTGACAAACGTATTCATTTCCTCTTCTCATAGCCTCGCCTCACCATTTTCACATTTCCCACCCTCCCCACATCTGTCAGTAACCAGTGTTCCATATCTCATCGTTTCCTTTAGTGTTTTTATGTGTGTGTGTGTGTGTCTGAGAGTGGGATGTGTCAGGGATGATGTCAGAGGTCCTGGTTTAGGTCACAGTTGGAGTCCAGCTGCGGACTCAACTATGCAAACGGATGGAGGCAGGGTTTCTCTGGGTCCTCTAGTTTAGCTGTGTGAAATGGTTTTCCTTTCTCTCATCTCCCTATTTGTCTGTGTGGTGTAGGGGAGGAGGAGAGCCCTATTGTACACTTATCCCCTCTGCCTTAAAATAAACCAGACTGGAATGTGGCCCTGTGTGCTGGCCAGGCCTCTGCTGCTGGAAACTGTCTGTGTGTGACTGTGTGTTTTAGATAAATCTGGTTTTACTGCCAGCTTAATGCATTTCCCAGGCTATGAGAGGCCTAATGTGTATCATTGGTTAGTGCTTGGCTAATATACAGAGTCCAGGCTGGATGTCTGCCAACTAGCGGGCTATTTTGTGTATAAATAAATAAAAACTGCACACATTTTGTAGATTCTTGTAGTATTTGTGGTTTGTAGACTAAAGGTAATCAGGTATATTGCCTTTACCTTTATATTGGCTGTTGCCATGCAGGCACAATATAATCTATTCTGTTTCTAATTTGGTTCCTTTTTTTTTTTTTGGAACAGAATGATAGTTTATCTATTGATTCTGTGTGTCGTGTTTAGGTGAGTCTGGTCTGGGGAAGTCCACCCTCATCAACAGCTTGTTCCTCACTGATCTCTACCCAGAGAGAATCATCCCCGGAGCAGCAGGTATGACGTACACACATACCACGGCCACACTCCCAGCTATTACTCAAATGTAATTTGTTCCTGCATAACCTAATGGGAATACATTTTAAAACCAATTATGCCAAATCACCCCTCATTTATTCAGTGGCCTCAAGAGTGTCTGGAAAGTAAAAGCCTAACCTTTTTTTATCTCCTTTTAATTGTAATCCACAGAGAAGATTGAGCGCACGGTTCAGATCGAAGCATCTACGGTTGAGATCGAGGAGCGAGGGGTGAAGCTCCGCCTCACCGTGGTGGACACGCCCGGATACGGTGACGCCATCAACAGCCAGGACTGGTACGCCGCTATGGTTGTATAGACAGAGGACCTGATCCTGTCCATTCAAATGTAATAACTTTATTTCTCCATGATCTGTTTGTGCATGGACAAATATGTTATTGCTGGACTACCGTTGCTGTATTTTGTAACCATGTCATATGGTTGCCACAAAGTCCTAATTATGGCTCAACCGCTCCTATTTATAGAATAGATTTTTAACCCTAACTGTAAACACACTTCTGACCTTATACCTAACCATAACTTTAAATAAAGATCAAAAATCAACGGTTTGTTTTCATAAAGTTGTATGATATATTTAGACTTTGTTGCTGTGGTAACAAGCGACGACGATGTCACACAAGGTGTTTAACTACATGGTCCCACCACCGTGCTGCTTCCTCTGTTCTCCCGCAGTTTCAGCACCATCATCGCCTACATTGACGACCAGTTTGAGAGATACCTCCACGACGAGAGCGGTCTGAACCGCCGGCACATCGTGGACAACCGCGTTCACTGCTGCTTCTATTTCATCTCCCCGCTGGGCCATGGGTACACACACACACACACACACACACACTAGGGTTGGGTGATAGTATTGGATTTTGAAGCTGATTGACAGCCATCGTCAATGGTGATGTAACCGACAATGCATAGCCTATTTCAACTTGACTGGCACCAGACAGTATAGAGCTGACCGGGCAACCCATAGCAGGGCCATGCTATAGCCTGCGTAACCTTTTTCAGTAAATTTGTTTTAAACAAGTCATAGAATGTAAGATAACACTGTAGTAGACAGGGCTGTGGCGGTCACAAAATTTTGTCAGCAGATGATTGTCAAGCAAATAACTGCCGGTCTCAGTAATTGACTGTTAACTAACACAAACACATTTAGCCTCCTGACTTCCACACAGCCTAAAAGCCATTTTAAAAAGTCTAATAAATCTATGTACTCTAACCTACACCTTCAAAATAAATCAATTATTTATTTTAGACAGGTCTAAAGAAGCATGATATGGAGAAAATGTCTATTTCAGAAGAAAATAAATAGCAAAAATGTATTGTTTTAATATGAAGTAGCGTGGCAGGAGAAAAGCAAGTATGCACAAACACTGAAATAATATTCACATCAAAATGGAGAGAAAATACCAAATTGTGCTTTTAAGCTCTCTGGGATATGTGGGACTGTAGCGTCCCACTTGGCCAAAAGCCAGAGAAAATGCAGAGCTTCAAATTCCTATAAAATCAAACTTTCATGAAATCACACCTGTAAGATACCAAATTAAAGCTACATGTGTTGTGAATCCAGCCAACATGTCAGATTTCAAAAAGGCTTTTTCGGCGAAAGTAAACGATGCTATTATCTGAGGATAGCACCTCCATAAACAAAAGGGAGAACATTTCAACCCTGCAGGCTCGACACAAAACACAGAAATAAAAATATAAATCATGCTTTACCTTTCACGAGCTTCTTCTGTTGGCACTCCAATATGTCCCATAAACAGCAATGGTCCTTTTGTTCGATTAATTCTGTCCATATATCCAAAATGTCCATTTCATTTGGCGCGTTTGATCCAGAAAAACACCGGTTCCAACTTGCGCAACGTGACCTACAAAATATCTCAAAAGTTACCTGTAAAATTTGCCAAAACATTTCAAACTACTTTTGAAAGACTGGATGATCTGTGTTCAATACAGGAAGACAACAAACTGAAGCAGAAATCTGGATTCCCAATGAAAATGCATTGAAAAGAGGGTGACCTAAAATATATTTTAAAAAATGTGAATGGTTTGTCCTCTGGGTTTCGCCTGCTTACATAAGTTCTGTTATACTCACAGACATGATTCAAACAGTTTTTGAAACTTCAGAGTTTTCTATCCACATCTACTAATAATATGCATATCTTCTGGGGATGAGTAGCAGGCAGTTGAATTTGGGCATGCTTTTCAAATTCCAAATGCTGCCACCTATCCTAGAGAAGTTAAAATAATTTGACACCGCTATAAAAAACAATATAGGCTTTGGCTATATGTCCTAGATCTTCTGATATTGAGACTGGACATTTTGCGCTGCTTTGGTGAAAAGCTTAGCTCCGTCTAGGGTTGTTGCGGTGACCATATTACCCCCACACCACCGGTCACGAATTATGACTGCTGTTAAGTTCCACATGACTGTTTAGTCACTGTAATTAGGCTTGTCCAACCTCTGATGTTTCTGCTGGTCATTAATAGCTTACCAAACTTGCTAACTGCCTGGTACTCAGCACTCTATTCTCCCTCTAATCACTCTGACATCAATGCAAATTTATTAGAAAATCTAATCAAACAATTCATGAGTGCTCATGTTTGCGCAACATTTCTATAGACTATGTAATTGTGTGAGAAAACCGAGTGATGGCCTCTGAAAACGAGGATCCCATCAGCTTAGGCTAGGCCTACTTTTATTGATCAACTTCCCTAATATTTAAGCACATTGCTTCTCTGTACAGCAGGAGTACAGCCTACCTGGCATGAAAATAAACCACAGGGAAAAGCCTCCTCCATTCGCCGTTTAAGTGCATGGATGACATTTTTTCCCACTGCCCATGTTTCCATACAGGTGCATGATAATGGTCCAGTCTAAATCAAAACAAATATCACACTATTTAGTATACAGGTAAAGACAAGATTAAATCAAGAGTAGTCTGATGGGTGACAATATTAACTTATCACTTGTGGATAATATATTATTACTTGTGAATGATGCCCAGCATAAGAAACAAAGCCTCTTTTTTAAATTCTTATGTAGACTAGCCTATAGGCATATGCTTTAAGGTTTGTTTCACAACTAAAGTGGCCAAGTCAATGATTAATTTTAACCACGTTAATCCGCTTTAAAAGGGGTGTATAGCCTAACTGGCATATACAGTGCATTTGGAAAGTGTTCAGACCCCATGACTTTTTCTACATTTTGTTACGTTACAGCCTTGTTCTAAAATTGATTAAATCGTTTTTTTCCTAATCAATCCACACACAATACCCCATAATGACATGGTAAAAACAGGTTTTTATTCATTTTTTAAAATGTATTAAGTAAAGAACTCTCACATTTACATAAGTATTCAGACCCTTAACACAGTACTTTGTTGAAGTGCAGTTACAGCCTAGTCTTCTTGGGTATGATGCTATAAGCTTGGCACACCTGTATTTGGGGAGTTTCTCCCATTTTTCTCTGCAGATCTTCTCAAGCTTTGTCAGGTTTGATGGGGAGTGTCGCTGCACAGATATTTTCAGGTCCCTCCAGAGATGTTAGATGGGGTTCAAATCCGGGCTCTGGCTGGGTCAATCGAGGACATTGACTTGTCCCAAAGCCACTCCTGCGTTGTCTTAGCTGTGTGCTTAGGGTTGTTGTCCTGTTGGAAGGTGAACCATCGCCCCAGTCTGAGATCCTGAGCAGGTTTAAATCAAGCATCTCTCTGTACTTTGCTCTGTTCATCTTTCCCTCGATCCTGATTAGTCTCTCAGTCCCTGCTGCTGAAAACCATCCGAACAGCATGATTCTGCCACCACCATGCTTCACCGTAGGGATGGTGCCAGGTTTCCTCCAGACATGACGCTTGTCATTCAGGCCAAAGAGTTCAATCTTGGTTTCATCAGACCAGAGAATTGTCATGGTCTGAGTCCTTTAGGTGCCCAGTTGGGCTTATTACTTAGGAGTGGCTTCTGTCAGGCCACTCTACCATAAAGACCTGATTGGGGGAGTGCTGCAGAGATAGATGTCCTTCTGGAAGGTTCTCCCATCTCCACAGAGGAACTCTGGAGCTCTGTGAGATGAACATTTGGTTCTTGGTCACCTCCCTGACCAAGGCCCTTCTTCCCCCGATTGCTGTTTGGCTAGGCAGCCAGCTCTAGGAAGAGTCTTGGTGGTTCCAAACATCTTCAATATAAGAATAGAGGCCATTGTGCTCTTGGACCTTCAATGCTGCAGTCATTTTTTGATACCCTTCCCCAGTTCTGTGTTTCAGAGCTCTACAGACAATTCCTTTGACCTCATGGCTTGGTTTATGCTCTGACATACACTGTCAACTGTGGAACCTTATCTCGACAGGTGTGTGCCTTTCCAAATCAGGTCCAATCAATTGAATTTACCTCAGACTCCAAATCAAATTATAGAAAGAGCTCAAGGATCACCAATGGAAACAGAATGCACCTGAGCTCAATTTCGAGTCGCCTAGCAACGGGTCTGAATACTTAAGTAAAGTATTTCTGGTTATTTTTTTATAAATTAGCAAAAAAAATCTGAACCTGTTTTTGCTTTGTCGTTATTGGGTATTTTGTGTAGCTTGATGAGGGAAAACATTTATTTTGAATCCATTTTATAACAAGGCTGTAATGTAACAATGTGGAAAGTCGAGGGATCTGAATACTTTGCGAATGCACTGTATGTAAGCCTACCTACAATGTATAGAAGCCTAATAATAAGAGGAAGATTAGGCAAAAACACGAATCATTGAATAATTACTCAGTTCTGGGGACAGCAGAGTTGCGTGGCTGTAGCCGGGCCCTTGATGATTCACAACCATCACACGGCGCACAGCCACCGAGGCTCATTAACTGTCACTTGCTCGTTGGCAGGCACACCTCTTTCGTGCCACCGCTCTTATGGAGGAATAGGCTACAAAAGAAATATTTGGCTCAAATATATTTTGTCATGAGTCCTCTTGTTCCTTTTTAGCTCTTTACATTTTTTTTGGGGGGGGGGGGGCAATAGGGGGCGATAATATCATATACCAAGATTTTATAGGTGCCAATGCTTTATCACAAAAGGACAAAGGTTGATGTCGCCCAACCCTAAGACACACACACCAATAGTAGTTCCATATCAATGCCAGTCTTGACAATGTAATACTAACCATCACATTTTCAACATTTTAGTTTACCTTGACTTTACATGAGCACCCCCCTGTGGAATTCCCCGTTCTTACACCCTCCCGCTCTCCCTTTCTCTCTCAGGCTGAAGCCTCTGGATGTACAGTTCATGAAGGCCATCCACAACAAAGTCAACGTGGTCCCTGTCATCGCTAAGGCTGACACACTCACCCTGCGAGAGAGGGAGCGGCTCAAGCGCAGGGTAGGAAACACAGTATAGCTCAATGTCAAGGTAGGACACATATTATAGCTCTTGACTCTCAAAAGTATATGATAGGAGAACAGGTTAAGTGTTGTCAAACAAGGTATGTGGATGTAGCTATCGTACTGTGGATGTTGCTATCGTACTTAAGACAACTGCACCATGTGCCTGTATTTTATTAAGTAATCCCTCTGAAACAAAGGTGTGTGTATATATATATATATATTTTGGCCATTTACTTTTGATATGTATTTATGTATCAAAAGTAAATGGCCAAAATGACTTTTCCATCCTCCATGTTGCTATAGATCCTGGATGAGATTGATGAGCATAGTATCAAGATCTATCACCTCCCTGACGCAGAGTCTGACGAGGACGAAGAATTCAAGGAGCAGACCAGGACTCTCAAAGTAATCCTCTCCTCCACCTCAACTAATTTATCTCCTTACAAAGATACCTAATGCAAAACTTACTTCCTTACATTTATTTAATGTTTTTTAATTTTTTCAGATAAAAAAAATATTATAATAATTTTTAAATCTTAGCTCAGTGTTTTGGTAACACCAAAGGATCCTCATTAGCTGTTGCGAAAGCAGCAGCTACTCTTCCTGGGATCCACATGAAACATGCCGTCATATAGAACATTAATAGACAAGGACAAAACTACATACATTTTAAAAGGTCTCACGTTGGTTGATTTAGGGTTGTGGGTTTGAATGCTGCACGGGCCACATACTGAATAGAACATGGTAGCTATTTGAACCATTAAGCTCTGCTCTTTCCTCGTCCTCCTTTCTCCTCCCCTAGGCCAGTATTCCCTTTGCGGTGGTGGGCTCCAACCAGCAGATCGAGGCCAAGGGAAAGAAGGTGCGGGGTCGCCTGTACCCCTGGGGCGTGGTGGAAGTGGAGAACCCCGAGCACAACGACTTCCTCAAGCTGCGCACCATGCTGATGTGAGTGGGTGGGAGATAGGGGGACTGCACTGGGCCTTGTCTGAGGAGCTGCTTTGAGGTCTTTGTATATCAGACATGAATAGCAGCATTGAATAACAGCTTGAGAATCCTGATTTGAAATTGGTGGCGATTTTGATTTAGTGTTCATGGTTGATTTAGTTTATACTCTATCGATGAATGCTTGTCTTTTTACTAAGCTGTGTCAGTTGTAAAAACAGAGTGGCTGTGGTTCTGGATTTTCTGAAACCCGATTTGCCGTAGCTTAAGATGCAGAGATTTCTGCACGTGAAAAATCCGTATTCGCAGCCACGGCCATAAGTGTGTGATTTATCAATCCGTTACTTATCAGGCATAAGTAGTGGCTGTCCTGTCTCACATACTGCTTGGCGATTCCATTATGAGGTAAGCCTTCTGTGATCGACTAACTTGAGTTAAGTTGTTGGTTTAGTGCTTCATTGATTGATTGACGCCTATCCATCCGCAGCACCCACATGCAGGATTTGCAGGAGGTGACCCAGGACCTGCACTACGAGAACTTCCGCTCGGAGCGCCTCAAACGGGGTGGAAGGTTGTCCTCCCATGGTTATGTTATGTCTCCTGCGTACGTACCTGTCTGCTTGCCTTTCTACACCCCACCCCCCACCCCTCCCAAACTCCCATACATGGTAATATAATATACAATCAAGGACTTAATGCCGCATATAACGGATGATGTTGACACAATTTAACACGACTCAGTTGCCTGACTTGGAATTGAATGACTTACCTGATTATAAAGACATTGAATGGGTAACTAATCCAGTGTCTCAGACAGTGGTACTTGTCTGGGGCAAACTTCTGTCAATACGTAGTTAGGTGATCATTCGCATTTAAATGTGTTTAACATTACACTGTTGTAAAATACATATATTTTTTTAACAGGATGTATAATTTTGGATGTATATTCTACAACAATTGGACCTTGGTAGTGGGTTATGGTTGAATATCCTAGTGGACTATGGATTTTTAACCAGTACATAGTCTGTTATAGGTTGTATGGGTATCATATAACTCGTAAGAGTTTGGACCCTTTGGATTTTTTTGAGACCTTCCCCTATAGCCAATCCAGGAGAAGGGAGTGCTTTTACTGCCTTCCCATTGGCTTGTCATCAGCCCAATGATGCTCTGGTCTGTCCAATCCCATGAGTGAACTGTTGGAGGTACCCCCGACCCCCTCTTCTTACTTCTGCAGCTTGCCCTCTTTCACTTTAGCAGCCAGCTGTCCACTGCTCTACCTTAACCTGCTGCCCCTCTTTCTACGTGTCTACGTGTCTGCTTAAATGCTAGAAACCACACACATACACACACACACACACACACACCCACACCAGATTTGGGCTTTTACTAAACTGCCTTTCAGAGACCTCCTATGCACGGTGGGGTTTTCCGTCCTCTACCTTTTCTGCTCATTCTATGAATGACAATGGGAGTATTGAAAAGTGTATTTTCTTCTGATTGCACAAACTATGTAAAAACAGACTTGCAAGAACTTGAAATGTACGAGGTTTCCAGTGTCAGTCTTTGGATATTTACGGTAAGTCTCCCCAATGATTGGGACTTCAGCTTAAAGAGCCAAACTCACCAAACCTGTGTCTATGTTCCAGGCAGGGGCAGGGCCAGGGGCCTGAGCCGGAGGAAATGGACAAGGACATGATCCTGCAGGAGAAGGAGGCGGAGGTAAATAGCTAACCATTCATTTCCCTCTCATTCATCACTCCCACTACCGTTCTACTAGGTCTCTCTCTCTCTGCCTGTTCAAGTATCACACAGTCTTGAATGGCCCCTCGCATTACATCCTACACCCTCACTTTTATTTGAAGGACTGTGATGTGTTTATTTCATGTGAATAAGGTAGTTCTTCTATGTGTTGGTCATAATGCTGTTTTGTGTTCTGTGCAGCTGAGGAGGATGCAGGAGATGATTACCAAGATGCAGGCTCAGATGCAAATCAAGCCTGACGGCGCGGGAGATGTCCAGCATGTGTGAAATACACCACGGTAACAAGTCCATTTGACACTCCGCACAACCAAGCTGTGAAGACTGAAATGTACCCTGGCATATTGTGGACCTGTATATCTAAATTGCCACGGTCGTGGGTTCAATACCTGTATAAAATACACACAGTTCAAATATTTAAACTCTCTGCATTGTAAGTCTCTTTGGATAAAAGTGTCTGCTAAGTGGTAAATATTATTTTTATGACCTATTCAGAGATACTCAAGCAGATTTGTTGATCCATTGAGTGTTCATATACATCCAAAGTTAGGAAATACAAGTCAGAATTTTATGGTATTGTCTTTCCTTGCAGGTTTTCAAGCTGTTGAGCTTGACCAGACATGGATGGAAGGATTGCGGAAGAGAAGGGTGTGGAGATGAGCGATAACTGGTCTTTGTCTCGTACTGCTTGCCACTTTTTAGCTTATTTCGCTCCTACTTGGAATTCGAGTTTTTCTTGTTTTTATTTTTCTATAAGCAGTATTGTTTTATATTTACACTTTCTTTAATATTCCATATTGCTTATTATTAATTTCTTCTGTACTATTGGACCATGCCAGTTAGCCACCAAATGGAGAATAACCCTCCTTTAACCTGGAGTATGCTCTTATTATAGTGGACATTGTTACATTATTATTTTTTTATGTTGAGAAAGCTGAAAGCTGCTGCTTTTTCAAGGCTGTCCACTTGGGCCCCATCTAAAACCACTCACAAAATGATCAATCATGTTGCCAACTGTGGCTCCAAGTTCCAAGTGGGAAAGGACAACTTAGTTAGCAACTCTCTTCTGTCTTTCATGGAGCCATACAGCTAAAACTATGTTTTTTTCTTTAATGGTTGTCATGCCAATGTTGGAGAATTATTTTAAAGATATTTCTTAAAGATCTAGTCTTTCGAAAAGCAGCTAAATTATTTTCTTAATCCATGGATTCATTGACAGGGTTCTTTCTCCCACTCCCCTCTGCATGCAACGCTTAACTCTGTCTGATGTTGTGTTAAAACGACTGGTTATGACTGAAATGCATGACACTGTGACCTTCCCAGTCATCCTGTAGCCCTGAACCAATGAAGGAGACATACCTTGGTGTTTCTTTTACTGTACGTGCCTCTATAAATCCTGGTCCTGTAAAGTGTGAGTAGGAGAGCAGATCTAGAATCCGTCTAGTCTTTTAGATCGTTATGAATATGGTCATATAGACTGACGGACCTACCTTACAAAAAAGATTGCATTGTAACTGCAGTCGACTGTGGTATTTTGGACACGGTCATTTCAGAATAACTGCAGTTACAGTGCAACATTACTGCAGTAAGAAAGTGTTATTTTGGATACTGCATACCTCAGTTATACTTCAATCTGTTTTTTGTAAGGGCTGATCCTAGATCAGCACTCCTGCTCTGAGACGCTCTGAATATGGGCCCAGGCTCCCTATGCCCCCAGGTTTTAACATATTGTAAAGTGGTTTGATATTTGAGGCGAAAGTCCTGGCCAACTAAAAGTAAATTGAATTACTGTGATGTTCGGACCAGGCTCATGTATTGCAGGTGACATTGCTTTTCTTCGTGTGTGTCTCCCATGATATTGATGATTGTGGAATAAAGTGCATCCAGTCTGTGAGAGGTCATGCTGTAAAGGCACACTGTACTTCGTGCTATATGATATCCATATCTTATGTTCTTTATGGCTGTGTGTCAATGGGTTAAGACTGACATTTGGATGTTGGACAGGACCAGTTAGTTGCTATGGCTATCGTCATGGTGATCTGGTTTGTTTGTCACCAGCTTTGCCCATATCTCCCTCAAGTCAAGCCAGAGTTCTTAACATTCCGGTTTATGCTGTTTTTAAATCTAATCACTGTCAAATAAAACCCTTGATGTATACCATCTTGTATTAATGTTTTTATTCGAGCTAGATTCTAGTTTGCATCATTTGTCATTCTGTGGCTTGTATATGGCCAATATACAACAGCTAAAGGCAGCCCTTGTGGTAAATATACCACACCTCAAGCCTAGTGGCTCGTCTAGCCACGGGATAAATCCTTATCTAATCTTCTATCCAGATTTTCTTCTTACAGATTACCATATCTTCAGTCTGGTAATGTTCTCCCGGTGGCTTCTGACTCAAGATACAGTAAGATATTGCCAGTTCACTTCAGGTTGATTTGACCGTGTCACTCTTCGACCACAGACTGAAGGAGAACATTCTGACTAAACTCACTTCTACGGCTCCACCTTCCTCGACTACATCATTGTCACAACCTCACGTCTGTCTCCTTGCCTCTGGCAGGCAGAGTTGCTACACCTTCCTTGACTAATTACATGTATGCCAGTAACCTTAGCCTCATCTACACAAATGATTCGTATGCTCACCTGACATTCGTATGTTCCTCCTCCTACCTCTTTCTGCTAGCTTTTGGCTGTCACTGATCCATTCAACTGACTTCTTTCCTCTTTAAAATTTTTCCTGCCCACCAATTTGGATACATGAAATTGGGGAGGAAAAAGTACACGACTTTGTTTATTTGCCCATCTATTTAGATTCATGAGTTCAGTGAGAAATACAACATTCATCAATGGAGAACATGTAAAAGAGCTCCTCACACTAATCCAAATGTATATATTATTTAAAGCTTAGTAGTTGGTATGAGGGTATGCTGGCCAAAACAATACTAACTTTTCTGCGGTTTGTGAATGAATCCTTTCTCCCTTGAGTGAGATAATCGCTGATCTGAATGTTAAGGCAACAGATGACGAAGTGAAGGCAATATTTCATAGCACGTTCACCCATCAAATCTTGGTATATCAGTGGTTGATTTGACATAGAAAGTAAAGGAAGCATTAGAAATAATTTGGAACTAAGCCTACACTATTTCCCCCCCCCCCCCCCGTCCTTGTCTCCATGCTACAGCTACATGATTGAGAACGTGGTGCTGTTGATCACCGGTGTCCTGAAGCAGAACTGCTGCCAAGGTGCCACCCACTGGGAATGTTTGACCAGATTGGCAGGTGGACACGTCTGGGTCATCACTAGATGACAATAAGCATCTTCTGTAGGCATCAGCAGGCATTTGATGGGGGATGACAGTGACATATCTGATTTTAATATCTATAATATGACATTTTACAGAATTTTAATGGGCAATATCTATATCTAGAAATATCTAGGGCAAGCATAATTTTTTTCTCAAACATTTTGCCAAACGAGCTACTTTGACTATGGTCCTTTCACATCAGAGAATGTTCAAAAACATCAGACAGGTTAAAAAACCTGTCATTAATACTGTAACCCAGTGTATGTGTTTGTACAACCTAGTCAGAGGGGGGGGTATAAAAAGTATAAACTCAAACTCCTAACACTAGCCTAGCTCCCATAGTGAAACGCTTGTAAAATGGTGAACGCTCTCAAGGAGTCTTCATACCTATGACCACCTGGCAACAGCGGAGCAGTGGGCCTGGCTAAAACTAAGGTCACCCGAGGCCCTGCCGTTCACTGCCAGTGTGAGGAAAGCTGAGGAGCTTAAAAATGAACCGGACAGGTGGAAACATTGGAACTTGCCACCGATCAAACTGGGATGGTGGTTTTTATATTGAACAAAATGTTCAGAGAATTTGCTTCAGACCCAGATTGAATATGTATATCAAACACTTGCAATACTTGTGTGCTTGATTTGTGTCAAGCACAATGGAATAGTGCCAAAGGTGCAAACTCCATATGCCAGGCAAGCTAAACCAGTACACCTGAATTATTTAAAATGTGTATTTTACCCAGGTGTTATTTGTTGAGTTACATTGAATAGAAAACCTACAACACCCATGCATGTGATGCAACAGACAAGCTCACAAACCCATAGACGTTTCCATAGACTTTATTTTAGGATTGTTTCTCTCTCGATCTAACAGGCATACACAGCACTCTTAATGTCATGGCTTTCTTTTTCTTAAATACTCTCCGTTCTATAAAGAAAAACTGTAAAAATATTTAATCATAACTAATTAAAAGTTCTCTGGGAGATTGGTCAGGTGGACTAGGGGGCAGAGGAGGGGTTTTCGTGGTCCATGGGGGGGGGGGGGGGGGGGTGTTGGACGGTCTGAGGGGGAATAGAAGTAGACGGAAGGGGATTTGGAGTAGCAGCCAGCAGGGGTTCACCGCGAGGAGGGGGTGGTGTTACCATTGAGAGAGAACCTGATGAATAGAAGAGGGTAGATTTAAATGAGTGACTAGGTGACACTGAAGTGATAAGTCTCCAATGAATTGCACTCATCTGTGTCCTTATAGTCATACCTCACCTTTTATTCTTTGTCCTTTCAGATCAGTGGGGTTAGTCACAAAGGACAAGAGATGAGAAAAGGATGTCACTGAAGTGTATTGGAATTGTGTGTGTGTGCTTGAAGCCAGACTCACCTGCAGACCCTCTCCATCATGTGTGTGACGAGACGGTCTGAGATGCCGGGACAGGACTCCTCGGCCAGGTTAAAGGCGTTCTCCAGCTCTTCGATGGCCCCCACGCCACCTCCAGCAGCCCTCCGCTTCTCCTTTAACTGGACAGGACAAACAGGGATTAGTTCCATTTCAGCATAGATATAAAGTTAATAGAAAAGGAAAATTGTATTGTCCACACAATGTGAACATTCTAATGAGTAGCTTCTGTAACTTGATACCTCTTTGAAAATGGGAGTGACCAATGCCGACAGACACTGTGACTTGGGTTGGCGTTTCACCGAATCTGCAGACTAAAAAAAAGACAAATGACATCACAGTGTCCCAGCCCAAACCGTTTGTTTGTGTGTTTAAATGTGCACCAACATGGTCTCACCTCTGTATCGGAGTGTGTGTATCCCTTCTGTAGTTTGTTCATGGAGCTGGGTCGGACTGTGGGGAAGGTCCACATCGGACTCTGGTTGTCGTCACCATCTGCATCCCTGTAAGAAGAAGAGAAGGAGACAGTAGGTCTGTTTGAAATGTTTAATTCAGTACCACGTAAAATAGAGAACTGCATGTTATATATCTACAGCCAGTCATAAATATTCAATATGTTGGTTAGGTTGTCTGTGTGTGTGTTTCAAAACTGCTTCATCCATTGTGCACTGTATATGTCTGCGCTTGTGGGTGTGTTAAGGGCCTCACATATCTGAGTCGTCTGAGCTGGACTCCTCCCCGTGGCCCTCGGACCTCCAGCGACGGTAGCGGTCGATGAGTTCCGACAGGTAGGCTGTCTTCTTGGTGTAGCGTGTAATGAACTTGTGCTTCACCAGCTCCTTGGCTGTTGGCCTCTATGGAGGGAAAGAGCGTAGTACAAAGACACACATTCATTCCCATACTAAGTATGACTGCTTTGAGCGCTTTAGAAATGAAGTTGGTATTTTTATGATACAACTCTAAATATAGTTGCACCAGCAGCACCATAGAGGTATTGTAAGTTCATTTCTATAAATAAAACAAACAACAGCGTAAGTACCCATGTTCTCTTTTATGGAAGGCTGCCTACAAAGTCATGCTCATGATAGGTTGTCTACTGCTAGTCCCCTCAACCAGGTAGACTTCTCAGGGCCAGTTTCCCAGAACCCAGATTAAGCCTAGCACTCAACAGAAAATCATTGTCAATGGAGAAATTAATTGACTCACAAAGCGCGGGTCTTTATTGAGGCAGGCCTCCACAAACTCTTTGAAGGGCTTGCTGTAGGATCCCTCCAGGGTGGGAGGGGTGTTCTTCGGAATGAGGAAGAGGACCCTCATGGGGTGCAGGTCTGAGTTGGGGGGCTCCCCTTTGGCCAGCTCAATGGCCGTGATGCCCAGGGACCAGATATCCGCCTAGGAGGAAGCCAGGCAAGTGTAAGACAGCCAAGTATACACAGATAAAAACATATGTGCTCACACACAGACACACTTGATATTTATGTGTACAGAATTCATAAGGGATGTACTGAACATGTTTAAAAAGGCTGACATTAAAAACAAATAAGCAGCAGCAGGATTAATGTAAATTCCACCTCAATTCAGTCAATTAAGGAAGTGAAACAATCTTCCAATTCAAAAATAGAAAAATGTTCATTGACAATAAGAGGCTCTTCTCAGATTGGAGTTCCATTGAATATCCTGAACAGAAATAAACCCTTCTGACAACCAACCCTACAGACTAGGACATATTTGAGCCAACTGCCAACTCCGTGGGGGCTGCTGACCTTAAAGTCGTACGCCGACTGTTTGATGACCTCGGGAGCCATCCAGAAGGGAGTGCCCACGAATGTGTTCCTCTTGATCTGGGTGTCGGTCAGCTGGCCCGCCACGCCAAAATCTGCCAGCTTCACGTCGCCTTGCTCTGACAGCAGCACATTGGCAGCTGCCACAGAGAGAAGGAGAAGGGGAGGGAGACAGCAAGGTTGGTGGTCAATATATAATAATAATAATAAATGCCACTTAGTAGATGCTTTTATCCAAAGTGACTTACAGTGATAACTTACATTTAATAGATATCATCACAACACTTACATCATTCAAAAAGAAGATGGCAATTAATGTTCTCTATGTTGATCTATTGGCCTACAGCTATTGCTTTGTAGAAATCAGTTTTTATGGATGATTCTCCTGCAAAATATCCAGCCCCTGATGAATCATAACATCTACTGTTTAAACACTGTAACGACATGTAATAACAAGATTGAACAATATACATGTTGTATATCAGTAACGTTAGATCACAACACTACCCAGTTAGCTAAAGAGCAACATTAATTAACAGTTATCTAGTCGTTTCAGCAGCCCCAATCTAATAGTTTGTTGTACTTGCCCAACACCCTTTATTTTAATTAGTAGTACCTATATCAGCCAATCACAGTTCGTCATTCCCGGTGAACCTGACTGAGCCGGGCCATCTTCAGAGTAAGATCGAAGTCAGAAGCTCCTTGGACTGTGCCTCAACTTTATTGAATTTAACCTGCAGTTAGTGCATGCATCTAATTGTAAGTACTGTGACATGTCATTGCTGGCTAAGACAGTTCAGTTATTTACCATGTTTATGGTAACATGTTTTCCTTTTCCATGTGCTTCATGCAATTGCTAGCTAGCTAAGCCAAGATGTCAGCCAGTCATCTTAACATTAGCTTGTTAGTCTTGGTATAGCACATAAGTAACGCTATATCGTTTTAGGCATATTATTTGCCATATTATTTTACTGATGTTGTCAGGTTAAAGTTATAGCCGTGTTTGTGGACATTTGGATTATTTTATGTAGCCTCATGTAATTATATCATGTAGCTACAATATGTAGGTACTGTATGTAGCCAAATGTTGCATATAGCCTAAAAGCCTGTCCCTTTCCACATGAAGCAGTTGGCCACTATTCCACGTTGGTTCTGGTCTCATGCAAGACCTTAGATACATCCCAGTCACGTTTACTTACCAGTAAATGGGTCTTTATTCTGTAAGTGTATTTCTCTAAGTGTATTTGGCATTGCCCCTTGCATTATACCATGGCAGAGCAGTACCTTGTCATAATATATTCTGTATACCCCCACAGTCTACTCTATGGTATGTCATGTAAGCCAATACTAATGGTTATTTCTTTCCTTTCTATTCCTTCATCAGTGGTGGCTGGTGGCACTTTAAATGGGGAGGATGGACTCATAGTAATGGCTGGAACAGAATGAATGGAATGGTCTCAAAGACATCAAAGACCTGGTTTCCATGTGTTTGATACCATTCCATTAACGCCATTCCATTCATTATTATGAGCCGTCCTCCCCTCACCAGCATTCAATGGCTTCAATAAAAAACACTTTTACACACACTTACACAGTAGGCAGTCAAAACAAGGAGTGTGGTTAAACCCAGCATCTGTAATAAACCTGTTCTGAAGATATCTTGGACTGGACAGATCTGTGTCGGCTGAACATCATATCCACTGGCACATATAGTTTTCTACATGGTCTTCCCAGATCAGTCTTTAGTATTTTTTCAACTATTAAAGACATGCTCAGGTACTTTGCATTTTTTGTTTGGCTGGATGTGTGAATGTGTAGATCATACCTGCATAATATACACTACATAACCAGAAATATGTGGACACCTGTTTGTCAAACTTCTCATTCCAAAATCAAGGGCATTAACATGCGCTAAACCAAGATTAGTCGTCAGACTGCCAGATGGTGAAGTGTAATTCATCACTCCATTACACCAGTCTAGCCGACGCTTGGCATTGCGCAAGGTGATCTTAGGCTTGTGCAAATGCTCGGCCATGTAAACCCATTTCATGAAGCTCCCGACGAACAATTATTGTGCTGAAGTTACTTCCAGAGGCAGTTTGTTACTCAGTAGTGAGTGTTGCAACCGAGGATAGACAATTTTTATGCGCTACGTGCTTCAGTGGTCCCGTTACGTGAGCTTGTGTGGCCTACCACTTTGCTGCCGAGCTGTTGTTGCTCCTAGACGTTTCCACTTCACAATAACAGCACCTACAGTTGAAAATGTTTTGACTGACTGACTTGTTGGAAAGGTGGCATCCTATGACTGTGCCACTGAAAGTCACTAAGCTCTTCAGAAAGGCCATTCTACTGCTAATGTTTGTCTACGGATATTGCATTGCTGTGTATTCGATTTTATACACCGGTCAGCAACGGGTGTGGTTGAAATAGCCAAATCCACTAATTTTAAGGGGTGTCCACATACCATGTAGTGTATGAGGAGAGTTACTGTCTTACAAAAATCCCAAGTTTGAAAGCGACTGTTTTCTGGAAGTTGTGCTGCGCAATTTTCCCTACATTCACCCCCACGTGAGCCAGCCCCCTAGCAATTTGAGTTTCAGCCAATGAGCTTCAGCCCCTTGCCATTTGAGTGACAGCTAGCACAATGCAAACACAGTAGAGAGAGCAATGACGTGGTGCACATTTGTGACGTAGTACGCAATCTTTGGGGATCACTTTTGGCTCGTGGGGGCGCTACTTTCAGAACTACTGGCTAAAATAGTACCGGAAAATCTCTTTAACAAAACTATAATGGGAGATTGGAATGAGAATTATTGTTATTGGCAGGCCTATTTCTTGTGCACTTTACATAAACTCAACTGCAAGATTTAATATTTATCACTCTCAGAACCGAATTAATTTTTTTATGCTTTCGGAGTAGCAGGTTTATGAGTATCACATGCAGAATATTGCTTAGCCTATTACCATTTCATTGTTGCTGGTCATTTGAAGAAATGTCCAAAACTGTTCTACTTATTGTATATACTGTATAGGCCTACTGTATGTATGTGTTTTTATTTTCAGTCATCGGCCCATATCTATTTTATCAAAACATGTTTCCGCACGGTTTTGAACTGGGGAGCTGGACTGAGTGTGAATGTGATAACCACTACACTATGGAAACTGAAGTGAACTGGCAGGTAAAATGATCCCACATGATAAAGTATGTACCAGTATATCAAGTTATTTGATTTTGTCTACATATACACTCAGTGGCCAGTTTATTAGGTACACCACCCCGTTCATGAAAATGGATCGTTATAACGGTGCAGTACAACAGTGGTGTGCAGAACAGCATCTCAGAATGCACAACTCGTCGGTCCTTGTCATGGATGGGCTATTGCAGCAGACGACCACACCGGGTTCCACTCCTATCAGCTAAAAACAAGAAGAAGCTGCTCAAGTGGATGTGTGATCACCAACACTGGGCAATTGAGGAGTGGAAAAACATTGCCTGGTCTGACGAATCCTGGTTCCTGTTGCGTCATGCTGATGGCAGAGTCAGGATTTAGCGTAAGCAGCTTGAGTCCATGGCCCATCCTGCCTGGTGTCATGCTGATGGCAGAGTCAGGATTTAGCGTGAGCAGCCTGAGTCCATGGCCCATTCTGCCTGGTGTCAACGTTACAGACTGGTGGCAGTGGTGTAATGGTGTGGGGAATGTTTTCCTGTCACACTTTAGGTCCCTTGATACCACACCTTGTAGAATCTATGCCCCCAAGAAGTCAGGCTGTTTTGGAGGCAAAGGGGGTTCCCACCCGGTACTAAATGGGTGTATCTAGTAAACTGGCACTTGAGTGTACATATCGGAGTGGCTGCGGAAACAACTTTTTTACCCTGATTGAAGGTCCCGAACTTTTGCTCGTGTGCATTTCACGTTCTGCGCATGTGTTTCTTTACCTCTACTTTCCGCACACATTTGGTCTCTCCCTTCACATTTTTCTGTTAATCGCAAATTATAATTCTTCAAGTTTTACCGGTGAAACGTCCATCCGCTACTAATCAGTGGATCTCAATCAGTTTCATGGGGATACTTAGATCTTCTTGAGTAACACAGTGTTGTTCTGAATGATGTACAGTGAGCGAATTTCAAAGCAGATGGTGTTAGCAAACTGTAGCATTTTGCCTCGTGGCGCGCTGTTCAGTTTTGGCCACGAGAGAAAGATGTGGTGGTGTTTTTGTCTTACAGTAATGTCATACTATGCTATTTTATTAGGTTGTGTTATGTATAATACTATCATTATGTGATCTTGCAGACATTGATTCAGCTTTCGCCAGAGTAGCCTGGAGTGTATTCATTAGTTGTATTCTGTTGCAAAACATATTGCAACGGAAACTGCTTACCGTTTACTCTAGGGAGCAAACAGAGCAAACAAAACGGGGAGGGACCTACATGAATTTGTCCAATAGAAACTCTTGTTTTCGTTGTTAAATGTTTCCTGTTTGAAGTAAATGGTTTCCGTTACAAAATGTTTCGCAAACGTCAGCGTTTTTCAATAGAATCTGGCTAATGAATACACCCCTGTTCTCTACAAGTAGAGCAGAGACTGTGCGTCAAGTAGATAAAACACGTGCAGACACTGAGACCTTTAGTTCGGGGGAACGAAAAGTCGGTTCCGCAGCAGCTGCTATTTACTTTTTGAAAGTATGTTTCTGCCCGGTTTTGAACCGGGGACCTTTTGCGTGTTAGGCGAACGTGATAACCACGACACTACGTAAACCGCCAGGAGAGTGCAGGCTCAGGGTATCATTTCGATGGTTGGGGGATTCTGTTAGGGGGTGCTGTCCTGTTGCAAAGACAGATTGATAGAGGACCAAAGGGAGCAGCCTGAACCTTTGATATCTCTGTGGATCTTCCTCTCAGAGTGCAGGTACTCCAGTCCCTTCAGTATTTCCCTCAGTATGGTGGCGATATAGGTCTCTTCTAGAGGCCCAGGACGTAGCTGAAGAAAGAGAAAACGGGGGGAGGGAGAAAGGGAGAGGTTCTTGCTGAGAGCCTATTTAGATTATTGCTAAATACGTGTGCTGTGTACATCCTCCAACTCATGCATTTGTATTGTAAGTTAGAATTTATTAATCAGACATCTAAGTCAGCATTTATGAATCAAACAATTGGCATTGATTCAATTAAATACAATTGTACTTATCCCCTCAGGGGCCATTAGGAAAGGCATTGTCTTACCAGGTCCAGAGCTGATCCCCCACCCAAATACTCCATGATGATCCACAGCTTAGTGCCCTGGAGAAACAGAGACCGAGACGTTTTCAATGCTAAGGCTTGCTGTGAGATTTGACCTGAACATAGGCAGAAGTCTCAGAGTGTGTGAGTTTGTGTGCGTGTGTATATATTGGTGTATATTATTGTATGTATGTCTGTGTGTGTGTCTCTCTTTCAGTCTCTGTCTATCTATGCGTTTAGCTTTACCTTCAGGTAGGAGCCATAGTACTTGGTGACAAAGGGGCTGTCACACTGACTCAGTACAGTGATCTCCTGCTGTATGTCTTCGATCTCGTCCTCGGCTTCCTCCAGGTCAATGATCTTGATGGCCACTACCTCTTTGGTGCGGTTGTTGATGCCCTTGTAGACCTCTCCAAAGGAGCCCTTCCCAATGCGCTCCTGCTTGGTGAAGTATTCCTCAGGATCCAGCCTGGAATTCTGCTCCACAGGAAAGCAGTGACAACATAGAAGGACTTAGTAAGCTTTTTTAATTATTATTTTATGGGGCAGATCAGCTTTAATATTGCAGAGAGATTGTAGCTTCCATCAATGTAATTGTCTGCATCACTTCCAATCCCCCATATACTTGTATGCAAATATATATAAACTTAGCAAAAAAAGAAATGTCCCTTTTTCAGGACCCCGTCTTTCAAAGATAATTAATAAAAATTCAAATAACTTCACAGATCTTCATTGTAAAGGGGTTAAACAATATTTCCCATGCTTGTCCAATGAACCATAAACTATTAATAAACATGCACCTGTAGAACGGTCGTTAAGACACGAACAGCTTACAGACGGTAGGCAATTAAGGTCAGTTATGAAAACTTATGACACTGAAGAGGCCTTTCTACTGATTCTGAAAAACACCAAAAGCAAGATGCCCAGGGTCCCTGCTCATCTGCATGAACGTGCCTTAGGCATGCTGCAAGGAGGCATAAGGACTACAGATGTGGCCAGGGAAATAAATTGCAATGTCTGTACTGTGAGACGCCAAAGACAGAGCTACAGGGAGACCGGACGGACAGATCGTCCTCGCAGTGGCAGACGTGTAACAACACCTGCACAGGATCGGTACATCCGAAAATCACACCTGCGGGACATGTGCAGGATGGCAACAACAACTGCCAGAGTTACACTAGGAATGCACAATCCCTCCATCAGTGCTCAGACTGTCTGCAATAGGCTGAGAGAGGCTGGACTGAGGGTTTGTAGGCCTGTTGTAAGGCAGGTCCTCACCAGACATCACCGGCAACAACGTCGCCTATGGGCACAAACCCACCGTCGCTGGACCAGACAGGACTGTCAAAAAGTGCTCTTCACTGACGAGTCGCGGTTTTGTCTCACCAGGGGTGATGGTCGGATTTGCGTTTATTGTCGAAAGAATGAGCTTTACACCGAGGCCTGTACTCTGGAGCGGGATCGATTTGGAGGCGGAGGGTCCGTCATGGTCTGGGGCGGTGTGTCACAGCATCATTGGACTGAGCTTGTTGTCATTGCAGGTAATCTCAATGCTGTGCGTTACAGGGAAGACATCCTCCTCCCTCATGTGGTACCCTTCCTGCAGGCTCATCCTGACATGACCCTCCAGCATGACAATGCCACCAGCCATACTGCTCGTTCTGTGCGTGATTTCCTGCAAGACAGGAATGTCAGTGTTCTGCCATGGCCAGCGAAGAGCCCGGATCTCAAACCCATTGAGCACGTCTGGAACCTGTTGGATCTGAGGGTGAGGGCTAGGGCCATTCCCCCCAGAAATGTCCGGGAACTGCAGGTGCCTTGGTGGAAGAGTGGGGTAACATCTCACAGCAAGAACTGGCAAATCTGGTGCAGTTCATGGGGGGGAGATGCACTGCAATACTTAATGCAGCTGGTGGCCACACCAGATACTGACTGTTACTTTGGATTTTCACCCCCCCCCCCCTTGTTCGGGGACATATTATTCAATTTCTGTTAGCCACATGTCTGTGGAACTTGTTCAGTTTATGTCTCAGTTGTTGAATTTTGTTATGTTCATACAAATATTTACACATGTTAAATTTGCTGAAAATAAACGCAGTTGACAGTGAGAGGACGTTTCTTTTTTTGCTGAGTGTATATACACATACATACAGTGGGGAGAACAAGTATTTGATACACTGCCGTTTTTGCAGGTTTTCCTACTTACAAAGCATGTAGAGGTCTGTAATTTTAATCATAGGTACACTTCAACTGTGAGAGAATCTAAAACAAAAATCCAGAAAATCACATTGTATGATTTTGAAGTAAATAATTTGCATTTTATTGCATGACATAAGTATTTGATCACCTACCAACCAGTTAAAAATTCCAGCTCTCACAGACCTGTTTTTCTTTAAGAAGCCCTCCTGTTCTCCACTCATTACCTGTATTAACTGCACCTGTTTGAACTCGTTACCTGTATAAAAGACACCTGTCCACACACTCAATCAAACAGACTCCAACCTCTCCACAATGGCCAAGACCAGAGAGCTGTGTAAGGACATCAGGGATAGAATTGTAGACATGCACAAGGCTGGGATGGGCTACAGGACAATAGGCAAGCAGCTTGGTCAGAAGGCAACAACTGTTGGCGCAATTATTAGAAAATGGAAGAAGTTCAAGATGGTGGTCAATCACCCTCTGTCTGGGGCTCCATGCAAGATCTCACCTTGTGGGGCATCAACGATCATGAGGAAGGTGAGGGATCAGCCCAGAACTACATGGCAGGACCTGGTCAATGACCTGAAGAGAGCTGGGACCACAGTCTCAAAGAAAACCATTAGTAACACACTACGCCATCATGGATTAAAATCCTGCAGCGCACGCAAGATCCCCCTGCTCAAGCCAGCGCATGTCCAGGCCCGTCTGAAGTTTGCCAATGACCATCTTTATGATCCAGAGGAGGAATGGGAGAAGGTCATGTGGTCTGATGAGACAAGAATTTAGCTTTTTGGTCTAAACTCCACTTGCATGTTTGGAGGAAGAAGAAGGATGAGTACAACCCCAAGAACACCATGCCAACAGTGAAGCATGGAGGTGGAAACATAATTCTTTGGGGATGCTTTTCTGCAAAGGGGACAGGACGACTGCACCGTATTGAGGATGGATGGGGCCATGTATCGCGAGATCTTGGCCAACAACCTCCTTCCCTCAGTAAGAGCATTGAAGATGGGTCGTGGCTGGGTCTTCCAGCATGACAACAACCTGAAACACACAGCCAAGGCAACTAAGTAGTGGCTCCGTAAGAAGCATCTCAAGGTCCTGGAGTGGCCTAGCCAGTCTCCAGACCTGAACCCAATAGAAAATCTTTGGAGGGAGCTGAAAGTCCGTATTGCCCAGCAACAGCCCCGAAACCTGAAGGATCTGGAGAAGGTCTGTATGGAGGAGTGGGCCAAAATCCCTGCTGCAGTGTGTGCAAACCTGGTCAAGAACTACAGGAAATGTATGATCTCTGTAATTGCAAACAAAGGTTTCTGTACCAAATATTAAGTTATGCTTTTCTGATGTATCAAATACTTATGTCATGCAATAAAATGCAAATGAATTACTTAAAAATCATACAATGTGACTTTCTGGATTTTTGTTTTAGACTCCGTCCTTCACAGTTGAAGTGTACCTATGATAAAAATTACATGCTTTGTAAGTAGGAAACACTGCCGAATTTGATAACCTGCAAAAAATTGTTTTCCCCACTGTACATGCATACAAATGGTGGCTACTTTGAATATAAATATAGAATATAAAATATATTTAACACTTTTTTGGTTACTACATGATTCCATATGTGTTATTTCATAGTTTGTCTTCACTATTATTCTACAATGTAAAAAAAATTATAAATATTTGGGAGATGATTTCCATTTCAATAACAAAGTTATTGAGGTTGTAATCTGAATAAAAGGAAAAAGGCCATTTATCATTGAGTGAGACATTCTTATTAATTTACTAGAGAACCCGTTTGGATTTAAGTATAACTTTTGTTTCGCTGAAGCCTTTAGTGAGAGGTGTAATTAATGATTTAATCATTTCTGCTCTCCAAATTCATATTCATTATATAAATAGGCCCTTTTAATTTTGTCTGGTTCCCATTCCAAATAAAATTGAATATTCCCAATGTGCTCCTGCTTGGTGAAGTATTCCTCAGGATCCAGCCTGGAATTCTGCTCCACAGGAAAGCAGTGACAACATAGGACTTAGTAAGAGGCACAAATACAGGCTTTATTAGCTCGTAAACTGGATCTGTCAAGACATTTGGCCATTCTGGTTTTGGATGATCTATTTGTAAGAGGTTATTACAGTTTAGAAAGGTCAGTTGATCATATGTTGTCCAAATAGGCTACAATATAAGTCGTGCAAATAACCGACACTGTTATTGGTTAGCTGGTTTACTTGATGGGGATTAGGAGGATGTGTGTTGTTGACAGAGACCAGATTAAACATTGGAGGCTGAATGGATTTCGGATGGGTGTGTACATCTCCGCTATCTTCGAAATCTCCAGTCGTCTGTGTCAGTGTGTAATGATTTAGCTAGGCGCCCCCACCCACCTAAACCCGCCCATCTATTAATCGAATGCCTCGCAGTCATCGGGGTTCGCCTTGGCTAAACGGGGTGACAGTCCCTACAGATTAGGCTACCTACCTGGTTCTGCATGTCGCGTAGGTGCGCCATCCGCTCGGCAGGTTTGACAGGAAAAGGGCAGCCGCAGCCCTTTCTGCCTGAAAGACGGAGTTGTCAAAATTCCTCTCTCTTATTTTCCCTCCTCTCGAACCCCTTCCGTTAGCAGGCAAGCTAACCAAATAGCTAAACACCCAAGCTATCGTGCTGTCACTCCGCAGTGTTTTCGGCCTCGAATCCCCCGACGGCGGGCTTTACAGCCCGGCCAAAATGCAAAGCTATGTATCGTGTAACTCCATGTATACGAGTGACATTGAACAGGAACAAAATGTTTCCGTATATTAATATTTAATTCATATCAAAGAACACTCAGCCTGTTCTTTATTTGTGGCTTGAGGAGGACAAAATAATGGGTTGAACAGCGCATGCGCACTTGCGTCTTTCAAGGAGTGCAGGGTTGTGGGAGTTGTATTTCAACGCGCAGTCGCGTCAGACACAAAGTACATTTTATCCACAGTTCATCGTATCATACACATACACTGTTGCCATTTATCTCCAATTGTAGCAGGTTGTTACATAAACAACGATATCATGCAACGCAGTAAATATGTAACTCCAAGGGGGTTTTGTTTCAAACTGAATCATTCTGTATATCCCAAAGGGGAATTATTATTAAATGGTTATTACGTAATATGATTGAAGAAATGTCCAAGTCCATTCTATTTATTTAGTCAATTGATTTGTTCTGAGACCTAGGGTACTGTCAAATTTTGGAAAATGTGTTTCCGCCCGGTCTCGAACCGGGGACCTTTCGCGTGTTAGGCGAACGTGATAACCACTACACTACGGAAACAAGTACAAAATGTATTTACTAAATGAAGTTAAATCGATAGCTAACCCAGATTTACAGAATTACTGGAATCCTTACACTGTAGTGTTGGCAGTCAATGGACATGGTATGACAGCAATACATGCTTTGGAAATCTGTTCCAAGTATTCCCACGCATAATAAAGATATATGTGATGGTATACAAATGTGAACACGGTTTGAAATGATAGTGTTTTAGTCAAATATTATATCTGTTTGGGCTTTTTGTGGTCAATTTGCAGTCTACAAATGATTTGTAATTATGTTTTGGTCCCCTAACAATCCGCTCATGGAAAAAATCGTCCCGCGGCTAAATTTAGTTGATGATCCGTGGCCTATAGTATACATAAATAAAACCGTCTTGGACATTTCTTCAAATAACCAGTGGAAATGCCATGGTAATCAGTGGTGTAAAGTACTTAAGTACAATTACCTTAAAGTACTACTTAAGTAGTTTTGGGGGGGTATCTGTACTTTACTTTACTATTTATATTTTTGGCAACTTTTACTTCACTACATCCCTAAAGAAAATTATGTGCTTTTTACTCCATACATTTTACCTGACACCCAAAGTACTCGTTACATTTTGAATGCTTAGCAGGACAGGAAATGGTCCAATTCACGCACTTATCAAGAAAACACACGGTCATCCCTACTGCCTTTGATCTGGCACTCACTTAACACAAATGCATCTTTAGTAAATTATGTTGGCGTGTGTCCCTGACTATCCATACATTTCTAAAACAAGACAATGGTGCCATCTGCTTTGCTTAAAAGAAGGAATTTGAAAGTATTTATACTTCTACTTTTGATACTGAAGTATATTTTAGCAATTACATTTACTTTTGATACTTAAGTGTATTTAGAACCAAATACTTTTAGACTTTTACTCAAGTGTTATTTTCCTGGGTTACTTTGACTTTTAACTTTCTATTAATAAGGTATATATACTTATAATCAAGTATAATAGTTGGGTCCTTTTCCACTATTGATGGAAATAGACCAAGCAACCTCCGTTCATTAGATTCCAAGCGCAACGAACCTGTACCTAAGTTTCCGTAGTGTAGTGGTTATCACGTTCGCCTCACACGCGAAAGGTCCCCGGTTCGAAACCGGGCGGAAACACATTTTAACGAAATAGATGGGGACTATAACTGAAAATAGACAACACATCCATAGGGCTACATAGATAGAACCGGCTTGAACATTTCTTTAAATAAAAAACAGCAGCAATGCAATGATAAGTGCATAGACTACGTCGTCCCCACAGTGACTGAAGGTATCCATGCTGGGTTATCGTAAATCTGGACTACAGTATACATGAATGGAACTGTCTTAGACATTTCTTCAAATAACCAGTGGAAATGCAACGGTGATAAGACAAAGCAATTTCTGACTTTATTACATTCTGAGCGCGACGAACCCTTCACCCAGTCAAAATGACACCCAAGTGATATTTTTTAAGGTTTCCGTAGTGTAGTGGTTATCACGTTCGCCTCACACGCGAAAGGTCCCCGGTTCGAGACCGGGCGGAAACACATTTTAACAAAATTGACAGAGCCGATAACTGAAAATAAACGAACAAATTGATAGGACTACAATATAGGCTACATAAATAGAACAGGCTTGAACATTTCTTTAAATAAAAAACAGCAGCAATGCAATGATAATACGGATGTGTTTCCGATGAAACAGAGGCTAATTTACCAGATTTGTCACAGTGCATAGACTACGTCGTCCCCACAGTGACTATATGAAGGTATGCATGCTGGGTTAAAGGCTAGAGCTACCGATTACAAGGAACGGGACACGGACATGGACCCATATAAATAAGCCCGCTACGAGCTCCAATGAGACATCGAATATGCAAAATGACAATATAGGAGAAAGGTGGAAGCCTATTATACTGGCTCCGACGCTCGTTGTATATGGCAGGGTTTGCAGATGATAACAGACTACAAAGGAAAATCCAGCTGTGAGATGCCCAGTGATGCAGAACTCCCAAAGGCCTAAATGCCTTTGCTGTTGTTCCCGATGACTGCAGTCAATTTGCAGTCTACTAATTGATTCTATACTGAGCAAAAGTATAAACAAACATGTAAAGTTTTGGTCCAATTTTTCATGAGCTGAAATAAAAGATCCCATTTTCCAAATACAACAAAAGCTTATTTCTTTTCAGTTTGGTGCACAAAGTTGTTAACATCCCTGATAGTGAGAATTTCTCCTTTGCCAAGATAATCCATCCACCTAACAGGTGTGGCATATCAAAAAGCTGATTAAACAGCATGATCATTACACAAGTGCACCTTGGGCTGGAGACAATAAAAGGCCACACTAAAATGTGCAGTTTTGTCACACAACACAATGCCACAGATGTCTCAAGTTTTGAAGGAGCGTGCAATTGACATGTTGATTGCAGGAATGTGTACCAGAGCTGTCGCCAAATAAATGTACGTTAATTTCTCTACCATGAACTGCATTCAACATCATTTTTATAGAGTTTGGCAGTACGTCCAACCGGCCATGCCATCAAGTCAGCACGGGACCTCCACATCCGGATCGTCTGAGACCAGACACCCCGACAGCTTATGAAACTGAAGAGTATTTCTGTTTGTAGTAAAGCCCTTTTTGGGGGGGAATAAAAAATATATATGTATATATTTTGCTCAGAAAACTTAACGGGGCCAAATAAAATCACCTGTGGCCAGATTCTGGCCTACACTATACATAAATAGAACAGTCCTGGACATTTATTTATTAAAAAAACACTGCATCAATGTTAAGGTAATAGACAAAGCAATTTCTGAGACAATTAGGCTCTGAGAGTGACTAATCCACCACCCAAGCAAACTGACACCAAAGTACCACCACAGTTCACATAGTGTAGTTTGCCTTACTTGGGAAAGGTCCCCAGCCACCCTTTGCCTTGATGACAGCTTTGCACTCTCTTGGCATTCTCTCAACTAGCTTCACCTGGAATGCTTTTCCAACAGTCGTGAAGGAGTTCACACATATGCTGAGCACTTGTTGGCTGCTTTTCCTTCCCTCTGCGGTCCAACTCATCCCAAACCATCTCAATTGGGTTGAGGTCGGGTTATTGTGGAGGCCAGGTCATCTGATGCAGCACTCCATCACTCTCCCTCTTGGAGAGCCCTTACACATCCTGGAGGTGTGTTGGGTCATTGTCCTGGAGGTGTGTTGGGTCATTGTCCCATTAAGCGCAAACCAGATAGGATGGCGAATCGCTTTAGAATGCTGCGGTAGCCATGCTGGTTAAGTGTGCCTTTGTAACGGATGTGAAATAGCTAGCTAGTTAGCGGTGGTGCGCGCTAAATAGCGTTTCAATCGGTGACGTCACTTGCTCTGAGACCTTGAAGTAGGGGTTCCCCTTGCTCTGCAAGGGCCGTGGCTTTTGTGGAGCGATGGGTAACGATGTTTCGTGGGTGACTGTTGTTGATGTGTGCAGAGGGTCCCTGGTTTGCGCCCGGGTATGGGCGAGGGGACGGTCTAAAGTTATACTGTTACATTGATGCTGTTGACCCGGATCACTGGTTGCTGCGGAAAAGGAGGAGGTCAAAAGGGGGGTGAGTGTAAAGGGGGGTGAGGGTCCCTGGTTCGCGCCCGGGTATGGGCACGGGGACGGTTTAAAGTTATACTGTTACACTGTTATACTGTTATACTGCTAGGTAAAGTCCCCCCTTATCTCAGCTCGCTGGTCACCATAGCATCTCCCACCTGTAGCACACGCTCCAGCAGGTATATCTCTCTAGTCACCCCCAAAACCAATTCTTTCTTTGGCCGCCTCTCCTTCCAGTTCTCTGCTGCCAATGACTGGAACGAACTACAAAAATCTCTGAAACTGGAAACACTTATCTCCCTCACTAGCTTTAAGCACCAACTGTCAGAGCAGCTCACAGATTACTGCACCTGTACATAGCCCACCTATAATTTAGCCCAAACAACTACCTCTTTCCCAACTGTATTTAATTTTAATTAATTTATTTATTTTGCTCCTTTGCACCCCATTATTTTTTATTTCTACTTTGCTCATTCTTCCATTGCTAAACTACCATTCCAGTATTTTACTTGCTATATTGTATTTACTTTGCCATCATGGCCTTTTTTGCCTTTACCTCCCTTCTCACCTCATTTGCTCACATTGTATATAGACTTGTTTATACTGCATTATTGACTGTATGTTTGTTTTTACTCCATGTGTAACTCTGTGTCGTTTTATCTGTCGAACTGCTTTGCTTTATCTTGGCCAGGTCGCAATTGTAAATGAGAACTTGTTCTCAACTTGCCTACCTGGTTAAATAAAGGTAAAATAAATAAATAAATAAATAAATAAAAACACCTTGAATTCTAAATAAATCAGCAACTGTGTCACCAGCAAAGAATCCCCACACCATCACACCTCCTCCTCCATGGTTCATGGTTGGAACCACACATGCAGAGATCATCCGTTCACCTACTCCACATCTCACAATGACATTGCGGTTGGAACCAAAAATCGCAAATTTGGACTCATCAGACCAAAGGACAGATTTCCACCGGTCTAATGTCCATTGCTCAAGTTTCTTGGCCCAAGAAAGTCTCTTCTTATTATTGGTGTACATTAGGAGTGGTTTCTTGGCAGCAATTTGACCATGACGGCCTGATTCACGCATTCTCCTCTGAACAGTTGATGTTGAGATGTGTCTGTTACTTGAACTCTGTGAAGAATTTATTTGGCTTGCAATTTCTGAGGCTGGTAACTCTAATGAACTTATCCTCTGCAACTTAGGTAATCGCTCCTCTTTCACCCCAGCTGCAAAACTAACCCTGATTCAGATGACCATCCTACCCATGCTAGATTACGGAGATGTAATTTATAGATCGGCAGGTAAGGGTACTCTCGAGCGGCTAGATGATCTTTACCATTCGGCCATCAGATTTGCCACCAATGCTCCTTATAGGACACATCATTGCACTCTATACTCCTCTGTAAACTGGTCATCTCTGTATACCCATCGCAAGACCTACTGGTTGATGATTATTTATAAAACCCTCTTGGCCTCACTCCCCCCTATCTGAGATATCTACTGCAGCTTGTTTCAGCTAGTGACTGGAATGAGCTGCAACAAACTGGACAGTTATATCTCAATCTCTTTATTGAAAGACTCAATCATGGACACTCTTACTGACAGATGTGGCTGCTTTGCGTGATTTATTGTTGTCGCTACCTTCTTGCCCGTTGTGCTGTTGTCTGTGCCCAATAATGTTTGTACCATGTTTTGTGCTGCTACCATGTTGTGCTGCTGCCATGTCGTTGTCATGTTGTGTTGCTACTATGCTGTGTTGTTATGTGTTGCTGTCATGCTATGTTGTTGTCTTAGGTCTCTCTTTTCTTCGGATGGAAGGCGCACTGGGCATCGCTCCACACTGATCTAGTGTGAACCCGTTAGAACTTAAAATGGCAGGCTCTGGTGTCTTCACCCGTAGGATCAAAATGAAAGAGAAAATCATACTTGCTTGCTCTAATTTTGTAGAACCTTGTCTGCTCTCCTTTTTGTTTTGTCAACTTTTCGGCATGTTCTTTGTGAAGTAGGCTATGGGAGTTTTGTACATTTTTCCACCTTGGCTTAGCGCTCTAGCTGGCGGACATCTGGAATCTACTGTATCTATTTGGGATTTCCCTGACTCTCCATCAGCTGGTGAAGTGCCCGCCTCCTCTGCCTTTGGTAGCTAACTCAGCCTGCATGCTTTTAAAATGTTTACTATTGGATGGGTCCCAGCCATCAATCTGTAAGTCTCTGCTCATTTTTTGCTTTGATCTGTGGTTATGTTTTAGTTGTGTTGTGCTAATTGTGTTAGCTAGCTGGTCTCCAATAGTTGGGCTCTATCTTGTTGACCATAATCATGGTGGTTGGCTAGGCTGGCAAGGCTAATAGCTGGCTGGCTAGCTTGCAGGCTAAGACAACTGCATAAAGCTAAACATTTGTTGATAGCTGGTTCGATGAGGTTATGTATTTCCAAACATTTGGTTTACTTTATTATAGCTGTAAGCTAGCTGTTGATAGCAAAACCGGTAGTGCTAACATAATGTTAGCAGGCTAGTTAGCTAGCACCTTTGCAAGTTATTTTGTAACAATACATTCATAAAAATGTGCTTGTAAGTTGGCTGAAAATGTTATTGAAACCAGTAGTCATGAGTGCAAACAATTTGGTTTAATTTGAAGTTATACATTTGAAATCATTTCTGTTGGAGTTTACATTATAGGGAATAGGCTGGCTAGCCAGGTCCTCCATAATACATCACCCCACAGAACGTTTTTTTGTTGCCGACATGACTTCAGCGTTCTTTGCCATCCTGATCGGTTTGATTTAATAACTCGAAAAATAGAAAAGTTAAGTGTCACTTTGCATTGTCATATTCAAATCGAAGCACATTTCTATTTGATAGGGCACCAGACTATTTGATTGGATAAAAAAATATAAAAATGTATTGTCACATGCAGTGAAAGGTGTTATTTTATGGTACACCATAGAAGTACAGCCCTCCTGGAGCAAATTAGGGTTAAGTGCCTTGCTCAAGGGCACATTGACAGGTTTTTCACCTTGTCAGCTCAGATATTCAAACCAGTGACCTTTCGGTTACTGGCCCAATGCTCTAACCACTAGGCTACCTGCTGCCCAGACATGTGCATGATGTAAAAAAGGGTCTGTCTCATAACATTGTCATAAATAGCCTATGGTCTTCAGTCTGTAGGCTACATAAAAACCACACAGGCTACTACTCTTTCTACTATAGACTACATCATTTATGTTCGATGACTTTAGTGTTGGTGGAGTGCTGTAGCGCTGCGAGACTAGACTCTTATGATGAACTTCACCAACAGAGTGGAGCAGAGACCCGGCTTTGGGGAATCTAGCTCTGACTACATCGATTTGCCCAATGGCAATAAAATAAAATGTCATGATGAAACACCTACCATGTACCTATGAAAAAAAAAGTTTGTCCTCTGTAGTTGCGTGCCTTTTGTTTGTTTGCTGAAATGCATACTTTTCAATATACGTTAATCAAATACAACCACTGACTTTTTGCTCGTTTCTGTTTCATGAAGATGGCAACCAGTGGAGGCTACTGAGGGGAGGACGGCTCATAATAATGGCTGGAACGTAGCAAATGGAATGGCTTCAAACACATTGAAACCATGTTTGATGTATCTGATACCATTCCACTGATTCCGTTTCAGCCATTACCACGAGCCCGTTCTCCCCAATTAAGCAGCCACCAACCTCCTGTGATGGCAACTCAGCGCGAATGTGCATGTGTCAATTTAATTCCCGATGACGTTTGTAAATGAAACCTAGGCTATAAAATGATTGTAATATGTACAAAAAAGTATATTTCTACAACAACAAAAATATCTCTCATAGTTATTTATCAGTATCTCTGGACAGAAAATGTGCCAAGTCAATAAAGTTATGTGCCAAATTTTGTGTTTACTGGCACCTGCTTCTGCTGGGTGAAATTTGAAATAATTTCCACACTGCGACGTAGGGCTACATGATATTGGCAAAACATCTAGGCTTTACATTTAACCAAATGTTTCAATTGCGATTTAGATCATAACACTTGGTTAAGCTGTTGGAAACATGGACAAATAATGATTATTTTAAATCCGTAGTTATATTAATAGTGGGAACTTTGAATACAGTGTTTGACATGACAACGAATGAAAACGCCAGAGAGGAAATATTGTGACAGGGTAGGAACCAAAGTGTCAATCAGTGTTTCTTTTTGGGAAGAATTATGTGAGGTGTTATGTCTTGTTGGAGGCGGAACCTTGGTCAGTTTAACTAGGAAAATGCCACCTTTGTCAAGCTACACTATAAAAGTTTGTGGACACCCCTTCACATTAGTGGATTTGGTTAGTTCAGCCACACCTGTTGCGGACAGGTGTATAAAATTGAGTACAGGTCCATGCAATCGCCGAATACAAACATTAGGAGAAGAATGGCCTTACTGAAGAGCTCAGTGACTTTCAACGTGGCACCGTCATAGAATGCCACCTTTCCAACAAGTCAGTTCGTAAAATTTCTGCCCTGCTAGAGCTGCCCCTGTCAACTGTAAGTGCTGTTATTGTGAAGTGGAAACCGGTGCCCCGGTTTATTGACTCTGTACCTGTACCCCCCTGTATATAGTCTCGCTATTGTTATTTTACTGCTGCTCTTTTGTTACTTTTATTTGTTATTCTTATCCATATTTTTTTTTAAACTGCATTGTTATTTAGGTGCTCATAAGTAAGCATTTCACTGTAAGATCTACACATGTTGTATTCAGTGTGGTGTGGTGTGAAGCTCGCTGCCATTGGACTATTTGTCTGGAGTGATGAATCTCAGTTCACTATCTGGCAGTCCGAAGGACTAATCTGTGTTTGGCGGATGTCAGGAGAGCGCTAACTGCCCGAATACATAATGCAAACTCTAAAATGTGGTGGAGGAGGAATAATGGTCGGGGACTGTTTTTCATGGTTCAGGCTAGGTCCCTTAGTTTCAGTAAAGGGAAACCTTAATGCTACAGAATAGAATGGCATTTGAGATGATTCTGTCCTTCTAACTTTGGGAAAAAAGTTTGGGGAAGGCCCATTCCTGTTTCAGCATGACAATGCCACCCATGCACAAAGCGAGGTCCATACAGAAATGGTTTGTCGAGATCAGTGTGGAAGAACTTGACTGGCCTGCACAGAACCCTGACCTCAACTCCTACGGACACCTTTGGGATGAATTGGAACGCCGACTGTGAGCCAGGCCTAATCGCCAAACATCAGTGCCTGACCTCACTAATGTTCTTGTGGCTGCGCCAATGTTCCAACATCTAGTGGAAAGGAGCTGATCATCTATTTACATTGATAGAAGTGGTTTGGACTCATGTTTGATTTGTTTTAAGTACTGTCCATACTTTTAAATTACTGTATGTGACTGGCCCCTGTGTGTTAGGCAAACACAATAACTTCTACACTACAGAAACTGAAAGAGAGGAGGGGTAGAAGTAGTTATCCCAAATGAAATCCCTACCCTGATATAAGTCAATTGCTGCATCTACATCTGGTTTATTTGTATAGCCTACATTTGGGGTTTAGAGAGCATGTCATTTGCTCATAAAGAGGTGGATTTTATTTCTAAGCATTCTAACCCCTGTATGTGTATTAGGATTTATTACGGATCCCCATTAGTTCCTGCCAAGGTAGGAGCTACTCTTCCTGGGGTCCAGCAAAATGAAGGCATTTATAAACAATTACAAGCATTAATTTACACTACTCTACTACCACATATCTACAACACAAATTCCAAGTGATTTGAAGGTGCTCCACTCTTGGCGTCTCTGTCGTTTTGGTCAATTTAAATATAGAGATAATAAGGCTTAACAATGGGAACGGTGCCACGGGTGCTCAATATCCTGAAATGTTTTATAGCTACTAGGCTTATGATAATAATTTTATTGAGTTTCAGCCAGGTTAGCCTATTTATTTTATGTAGCCTAGTTTTTCCCTTAATTTAAATAAAAATGTGAATGAAATTTCTTGAGATAAGCAAGAAATATGATCAAATGAATGTTCAAATGAATATTCATGCCTTTTAGGTTAAAGAAGACAACAACACATTTAGGATGTAAAGTTTATGAACCGGGCCAACGATCGTTGAGCACTGCGCCCGGTGAAGAGGGTGGGGCATGAAAAGACGCACTCTTTGGCTGCGCTTCGCGTCATCTCAACCCAAATAATTAGCTATAGAAGGAAAGCGAAGAGTGGACCTACCGTTTTCTATGGATTTGGTCTGCACACGAAGTACTGTCTAGTAGCTACATTTGTTAAAATGGCTTGTTTTCTGTGTTTATTGTAAAAGGTCGCGCGCGCAAGAAAAGGAATTTCATCAACGATTTTTGCGTTGAGATTGCGTTGTTTCTTAAAATTGTGACGGTATGCAGACAGGATTTGTAATTTGAGCACTGTATTCGAGAGTACTTTCCCGAAGGGATATACATGTTTTACTTTGGCACCCAAGGAATGATTTGAATCCAATCAAAATGGCATCGGTAAGATCACTGTGATGCGTGTCTTTCAGCAGGTGTCGGAATATTCTATATCAATTTAGGACGATACTCTTAATACCTATAGGTTACTAGGTTTGATCGAGGATTAATAATGAGTAATTGATACGACAATAGTATTTTACTAGTTTCTCAGCCTATATAAATTGGTCTATATCTAGTCAAATGAACGAGGGGAAATTCACTAGGCTATTCTAGCTTGACATATCTTTCGTACATATATATGGATATTAAATAATTGTAGACCTATGATAATTGTCGGTCTTGGCTATGCTTCTATGGCAAATTTGTGAATCATACAACCTACTTGGAGTTACATAACAAAGTGGTTAATTAAATGTAAGATTTTTAATGCATTTTGACCATTCTTATTTGTATTTAATTAAAAATATATATTTTGTTAACATGTAAACTGTTTGTGATAGGCCTAACTTTTTTAAATGTATTTTTAACAGATTTAAAGATTATCTTCATTTTGGGAGCTGCTGCTGAGCAGAACCACTCAGGCACTGATACACTGAAGTGGTCAGGTTTTTCCTAATCAGAATCCTGCTTGGGAGATGGAGGTGATTCGTCGCTCTTCTGTGTTTGCAGCGGGGGTGATGGAGGCCTTTGATCATTCCCCGTCAGACAAAGAACTGGTGTCCAAGTCCAAGGCACTGTGTAGGGACTACATACACTCTAGGCTCAACCTCTATGGGCTAGGCTCGTCCAAAACTCAGGTGGACTCAACGCTTTGTGATGTGGCTGCTGTTCTTCTCTGTCTCGGTAAGAACCTGTGGCAAACCGTTACATGTGAAACTTCACATAAAAAATAGCCTACTTTCTGTTGAGAATCCCTATGTTCCACTGAATAGATATGGTAAACACTGTACTGGATTTGTCCACCACGTGTATATCAGTGGCTTGCCTTGAGATTAAGGACTGACATGCATGACCCAGAATGCTATTAAAACTGGCTGGCAGTCCGAGGTGAGGGCAATCAAGCTACTGAATGGTTCAGTTTGGTATGCTAATTGAGACAGGTGAGATGACACTTACATACCCCACAGGCCCCTCTTGTTCATCATCTATATTTACTAAATGGGTTGTGCAGGACCTGTCTGGACACACTGGTGGGCTATGGCTGATTTGTTCAGCTTGGGTTGGTTTGTGGCCAAGACAATATATTTGTTTACTTTGTTGATCACAATACATCTCTAAAAGCTTGGTCACAGAGCCAAAACGTTTGGGGGAAAACTGATTTAGGATAACCAGACTGGTCATAGAAACTAACGCCCCTGTGGTTCAATGACTGCCCCTTATTAGACAGTGAAACAATCTGCAGTTGCTGCATCCATTTTGGATGTATAAATTAATGATATGTATCCATTGATTCTTGAAGAATATAACTTTTAAATAAAGGCCTCATGAGCTTTATAAGTGTTTGTTTTTTTCTCCAATGTTTGTAAACAAAGTAGATGTTAAAACACTATATAGCCTCAACATGATTTAAACTATAGGTTTGATATCATGGCTGGTCAGTCCTTGCATCCATAGCTCTGTCTAAGAATTTGAGCGATTACATTTCTCCAGCCCTATCATCCCTCAGCTTTTTACCGAAACAGGCGGGGAGGCACTTTATTGTTTCAATTACGGATTGCCACTTTGTCATTAATTGGGTTGATAGACCAGTCATGCTTTCTCAGTGCTATCCTGTTCCTAAATGTTCAGCCTTGTGGTCGCCCCTGGTTTTCCTAGGTGATGAGCTGGAGTGCATGCGGCCCAGTGTCTACCGGAACGTGGCGAGACAGCTCAACATCTCAGTATCCATGGAGACCATGGTTTCTGATGCCTTCGTTGCCGTGGCAACAGAGATATTCGCAGCAGGTGAACAACTTCAAAGGGTTGGGGGTTGATGTTGCACAAGCTGACCAGGGCCAGGCCTGATTTTTGGCAACACACAAGAACATCAGGTGTCTGGAACAACTGTCCTATTCCGTCACTGGTACATGCAGTCTCTGCTGTGTAAAAGCATCACACAGTAGCCTACGTCTTTATTTTCTTTACATCATGTTTTTCTGTCTATTGGACAGAGGCAAGTTGAAATTTTGACAAAAACATGCATTTATCTTTTATCTAACGGCTCACATTACGTCACTAGTACACACAGTTTCTGCTATGGATCATGTCACTAAAGAGCGAAAAGGTAATTCAATGCCATACATGAATTACTGCTACAGTACAGCATGGGTCCCCTGGACTGCATTAATAATATGTCGCTCAAACTTGGCTCTGTGTCTGGAAAGATAAAAATAGCCTACATTCGAAAGCAATTTTCGGGCAGGCATTTAGGCAGAACTGTGACTGTTTTGATGTCACCAGAGGCATTTTGGAACACCGTGGGATTCCTCCAGACAGAAAAACAAACCTTTGACCAAGACAACGTTGGTCTTTTGGGATGTGGTGTTAAACGGCAGTATATTTATTAGACTAACAAAAAGATTAGCAAGATTCCTTACATGTAATGATTGCAAAAGAGATGAATGAGTAATGATTTAATTGTCAATCAAATGCTGCACTCAGAATAATGGATTGTAATGGATCAAAATCTCAACTCTGATCATGATCTGTAATTTAAAAAACTATTGAAATGAAGTGTTTCAACTTCCAACCATAGACCATTATGACATCATTGGATTCCATTCGATAAGGAAGTGCTTTGGCTAGACGTTCCGTGTAACCTCGCCTCTCGTCTTTTACTCATTGCCAAGTGCACAAACTAATCTTGCTTCCTCAATGTCCCCGATTTCTCTCTCTTCCCTTCTACCCCTTCTTCCTCCATCTTCTCCTTATCCCCAGACAATCTATTCTTGGCTGGGTCATCTCACGTCAGGGTCAGATCTCTGTAGGGAGTTAGACGACGTGAGTAACTCCCTGTCCCAGAGGGAGTTAGCTTGTTTAAGCCTTCCCTGAGGTCCATAGATCCCTAGAACCAGGTCATAGGTCAGTCAGTGAAGGCAAACAAAAAAGGCTTAAAGGAGGCTAATGCCATTAGCCTTCTTGTTGCATCACAGTCATATGAATAACTCCTGTTAGTTTGCTTCCTGTGAGCAACAGGTGTGCATTTCTTTGTTTATTTTTTTATATGTTTTAAAGCTCTTGTGGAAAATAGTAGAAAAATTAATGTAAATAATGATTATGAAAAATGGCGTTAGGTACCCCAGCGGTTAAGAGCATTGGGCCAGTAACCGAAAAGTTGCTGGTTCGAATCCCTGAGCTGATTAAGTGAAAAATGTGTCTATGGCTTTGAGCAAGCACTTAACCCTAATCACTCCTGTAAGTCTCTCTGGATAAGAGTGTCTCCTAAATGACTATAATGCAAAGAAAGAAGCAGTACTGCAGTGTGACTTCATCTATAAATATGGGCCAATGGCTCTTCTCTAAACGCTGATGAAGGATGCCACCGGAACGCATTAGTTCTGACCTCTGATGCAAAAAATATATACATCAAAGCAGACTATTTCAGTGAGTGCAGGTTTTTCCGTTCTTCAAGCATCAGTCATGACTGATGAGGCTGACAGCCAAACGGCTTTACTAGGAAACTAATGACCATTTCTTTGATGTAGAGCTCTGATGCGACCGCAACCGTCTTGCTCTTTCTCTCTGGATAATGGACATACTGTACAGTTGACTTCTGAAGTATGCAATGTCTTGGGACTATCTCTGCACTAGACTGCAGCATGTAGAAGTAGAGCAATTTAAAATAATGTACAATGGAGTCTGAAATCGACACCCATAAATGTGCAAACATTTTCAATACTTCAAACCACAGGTTTTCAAGTCCGGAGAGTGTAGACTGAAATGTCAAAGCAAAATGTTGATTTTTGTTGCCAATTAACCATGTCTTTGTAGGTTTTGACACGTTTCTGGGGTTATTGTCTGGAAGAGTTTCAGCCGCCTGGTAGCGGCAACCAGGTTTTTGGCTAAAATGTCCTGGTACTGGGTAAAGTTCATGACGCCTTTGACCTTAACAAGGGACACAGGACCGACCAGTGGAAGCAAAATAGCCCCCTAACATCAAAGATCCACCACCCTATTTTACAGTAGGTATGTGGTTATTTTCTGCTCATGTATTCTTATTGCGACGCCAAACCCACCACTGCTCTGCACGACCAAAGAGTATTTTCTTGACATCCAACAAATATAAATGCCTGTTTGCTAAATGGCATTGGCACATGGATTTGAACTGGAGCTTTTGGTCACGGCAGGAAAATAGAGCTCATATGGTCATTGGCATTGTGAACTTTACCCAGTACCAGGAGGCTGAAACTTGGCTTTACACATCAAAATATGCAAATAAATGGTTTATTGGCCACAAAATCAACATTTTGCAATGGTCATCTCAGTCTCCGGACTTGAAATCCATTGAAAACCTGCGGTTTGAATAGAAGAAGGCCCACCATAAGCTCAGATGAAGGACATCAAGGATCTGGAAGGATGGTCTAAGATCCATCACAGTGTTCTACAACTCATAAAACCATTTAGAAAAAGGTTCAGTGCAGTTAAGGCATTGAAAACGAGTGTCAATGTTTACCCCTACTTTTTGTTGTTGTTGATTGTATAATTAATCTTTCTCTGAGCAACTGTATTACTATAAAATATAAATGTCAATTTCGGACACAGTGTATTTGAATTGGGACCGGTGAACTGCCTCACCTGTTTTGATATGAGCTATGTTCTTTTCATTAATGTTGCAGTGTTGCATCGTGATCAACTAACCACAATCGACCAACTGATCCGTGATTCTCGCTCTCTCGTCCATAGGTATCACATGGGGGAAGGTGGTATCTATGTATGCCGTGGCTGGGGCTCTGGCGGTGGACTGTGTGCGACAGAACCAGCCAGCTACGGTCCAAACCATAGTGGACAGCCTGGGCCAGTTTGTCCGCAAGAACCTGGCACCTTGGCTGAAGAAACGCGGAGGATGGGTGAGTGGCTGGACTGTTGTTGTTGACCAAGGGACAGTTTTGTTTCGTAACAACCACATCGTTGTGGTTCTTCGAACACACCGACAGCGTCATTGCTCAAAATAGTATGCAACTTCATCAGGATATGTAAAGTTTAACATTCACCTTCTACGCATACATTTGTTCGACAAATCCTATGTATGCACCACACCGAACGCGCTGCCTCTGCAACGCAATCTCAGCGTTTCATTGGAAATTAAAAGGTAATTGGTGTACCAAAATGCAATGACGCTGTCGGTGTATTCGAAGCAGGATGCTTATTGAAGCGCAGCAGACCTTCCCCTCAATGTAGTTTTTTGAAGGATGCAGAGTTTAGCCTATGCTGCCCTCTAGCGGTTCAGTGGAAATGTACGGGCAACATTACCAGAGATTTTGGCTTCTCAATTGTCTTTTCTTGATTCCTTACATCGCCCTCCTTCAAATATCTTAGATCTACGGTTATTTTCCTGACCTTCAATGCATGTTGAGAAGGTGGTAAGGATGGAGGATGCAAAGAATGTCCTGACAGTTTCTCTTAGGTCACGTTGGAAATGCCTGTCTTTTTCCAGACGGACATCAAGAGGTGTGTGGTGAAGTTAGATGCCGTTCCTCAGACCCATTGGCTGTCTCCCATTGCCCAATCCTGCAAGCACTTTCTATCAACACTGTACATCTACATTATGAAGGAGCCATGAGACGTGGAAGAATTCAGGTTGAAAGAACACGCGCTTGAAGTCCTGACATTTTCTGGAAGATTGATTGGCTGTCTAAACAGTGACTTTCCTTCTTGCCAAGTACAAGTCACAGTATCACATTTGTACAATCAAACAATGACTGCTCTTCTTCCAAAGAGTAGTGAGTTAATTTAATGTGGGTAGTTCCACCAATTAGGTGCCCTTTTTAGTGCGACCTAATTTTAACTGTCATTAGAGCAGTGGATCAACTTAAGAAAATTCCACCCAAAGTCTTGGTATTTGTTTCATTAGACCATTGTTGAGTCCCAAAAGGTTTTGCATGTCAACAATAAAGTTTGATGTAGAACTTTCCAAATACAGAAATGTAGCCCGTATGATGCATCAGACTAGAAGTCAAAATGCTGAATGTCATTTTCCATGTGGTCTATATTAAAGGGCACTTCATTTAACAGGCTTTTAAAATTGAATTGGTGCACAATTAAAATATCAAAAGGGATGCAAAGAAACTTTGTGGAATGACCCATTCGCTTAAGATGATAAACTTTTGCTCAATGTACTTGTACAGAAGCATGTATCTTTCAGTGTCGTAATGCATTTTCCACTACTGTGTCGGAGTGAGTACTGTGGTAGGTGCTCATACCGCTGAAGTGAGATCCAGTCTGATACCTACAGCATATCATCTCTGGGACTTTACACTGAAGAAATTGACAATAAATCCAATGATTACAGTGGTGCAGCAAAACAGAGGACATGAATTGTATGATGAGCTATTAATGTTGTGGGATGCAACAGTCTAGCCAGGCTTTGCACACTTTACACTGCTGCATTTGCTAGGAACAGAACGGGGAGGGGGTTAACCTTGCATTTGTTTGTGTTTTGCTACGGTGTGCACTAATGAATACTCTCCCGTTGATTACAGGACAGAATTATGCCCATGGGGGATATTTTAGAATGTTGGATCTTTTTAAATCTTAATGTATTTTATTCAGATACTGTAGTGATGATTGAATCTTAAAGTATCTTTCCTGTGGTCCAGTTTACTTATTGTGCTGTATATACTTTCATATGCAAAATAAACTTTTAAACACTACAGGAGTGAAATCACCAATTAGATTATTTGTTTTTATTCCACTTATCCATTGGGTTCAATATAGCCTCTGAGAAAGACAACTTGATTATAGTAGCATTAAATTAAGGGCTGAACACACTTAAACATCACTTGTTACACAAGCAGCTGTCTTTTGGCACAATGACCACATCTAGAATCGGTTTATCCTCCCCAAACCCCAATGGGAGAAAACACAACACTAACCTAGATCAGCATTAATTAAGGGTCGGGAAAATCAAATTAACAAAGTCTAGTGCTTGTTATTACTCCGTCACCTCCTGGTGGTCAAGAGGAGCGGCGGTAGGTGATGTGCAAATGCTGCATAAGTGGCCCACCCTCCATCGCCATGGAGACAGTCTGCTCAAGCTTCCCATCCGGTCTCAGCTGGAACACTCTGGAAATCTGAGGGAGAGAACAGGAATCCATCAAATCCTAATTACTGTGGTTTAACCAGAGTAGTGCACTTGACACCAGAGAGTATCCAATTGGAAGAGAGCTTGTTAAATTCTGTAACACTATTGGATCTGTCAATTTTGTAAAACTTGACGTAACACATGTCAAGATTGAAAAGAACCAGAAAGTTGTAAGCAACTTGGCACAAGGTAGCTTCTAAGCCCAAGTCCTAAGCTCCTTGGTATTTACAGATCAGGAAATAGCAAAGCGGTAAGTTGTTTTTGGACCAACTATTGAATATCTATTAGGGAAATAGGCCAAATTTTGTTGGATCGAAAAGAGTATCAACAGACTGGAAAGTGGCAGTCTCACCTGCTGTACATGGGGTTCTTTAGCAAAGGAGGTTCTGGCCAGGGCATGGGTATGTAGAGTTAACTGCTGTCCAGTCAGGTCTCCTTCCTCAATCTCCACCAGGCCTGTAAAGAACTCCAGATTTATAGGAGGTTTGATCTCTCATGGACAGATCAATGCAAACACAACTGATACTGTCAAATCTGTTAATGGAATGATGAGCAGCAGTAGTTCTGGTGTTTTGTCACTGGTTATTTGGACAAAAAAAAGTGTTGGCATCTTTTGACATTTGGAGGGGACATTTGGCCATAACTTGCAAAGAGAGAGGGTGGAACTCATTCTGTTTCTGCTCCAGTTCTAGTAGCTTTTCATCTCTTCTCTCAATACGTATGGAACCAGAACTTAAAAATCGAGCCGCTGACTAATTACGTGAGACTTCAGATTTGGGTTATCTGAGATTAGAGGTTCAGACCTGGTTTAATAGCTTAGTTGAACAGATGAAAGGTTGCAGATTCAAGTCCCACTTGGGCAACGCTCTAAATGATCTGAAGGGTAAGTACAGGCCAGGTCTAAGCATTGAACAGTCTCGTACCTGAGTTCTGTGCTATAATGAAGGCTACTCTGTTGCCGCCTGGTTGTATTCTGATGAAGCCACACTCCCTGTGCATAGGTTTCTTATTCTCAGCATGGAATGCATTAAACCTGCAGAACAGGGGAAATAAATGTACACGTGATTATTATAACACTGTACGTTCATCCTAGCCCGGAAACACAATGTCGAATTTATTGTGGGGCATAAATTAGCATTTGGATCAGAAATTTCCTCATGACCTCTACGAGCCAGAATGTTGAATACAATTATATTTGGAACTTACTTTACCGGTTGTCCGTGTGGTTGGTCCTTTTGCAGGTAGGAATGAGAGACAATACATCCACAGGAAAGTTTGTAATTATACTTTTCAAAGCGCTGGAAGTGCGGAGGTTTCTATCAAAGATACTGGCCAAACTTGTGCACGTTTACATGGTTCTGCGCAAGCAAATATCAAAGGCGGCATTCAACAAACAGTACAAGAACATTAGCCAGCAGGAATCCTCTCATCCGAAAGCATATTGTCGCTGGAGATTTTAACTAGGGAGGAACCGATGACATTTTTGGCCAAAACCGATATTTTGCTTGCAAAAAAAACCAATACCGATAATCAATAACATTTTAGTGGCCTTAAGCATTCTAGTACAGTTAGTTTGTTGGCCTTTACCCATGTCCCTATTACCAGTAAAACAATCAAAACCAATTTCTTCATTTGTTCAGTCTCAATCAGGATTTCATCATACATGTCAAGCAGTGAAGTTTCAGCTCTGTCCATGGCCTCTTCCTCGGTACACACTCGGTGTCCTTTTCCATCTTGTCCAGCTGTCTAACATTTCATGTAAACCCTGCTTGTTTGCGTCGATGTAGAGGTCCTTGTATCGAGCATGGTGACGACAGTAAAGGAGGTTCTGAGAGAATGCCACCGAATTATTCACAGAGTACTTGTAGAGTACTTTTGCAAGTTAACCCCATGGTCTGTGTCGTCAGTTTTGTTGAGCAGGCGTTTAAATGCCATGAAAGAGGGTATCACGTCTGCTGCAGACGCAGTTGATGAACGCATTTCTCGAGTCAGTTGTTCGAATGGAGCGTGTTCAAGTTTCAAACAGGTTCTCAAATGCCATTTAAAATGGCAGCAGCGGTATGAGAACGAGGACATTGAGCATGCAATGCGGTTTTCCTCAGTATGAAATCCTCGTCGACCCACTGTGCTGTCAGACTCAGCATGCTCATGGAGCTGATATCGCTGGTCCAAATGAGAAGCTAATAGCAGTGAAGACCATAGCAAGTAGCTCATGGATATGAGTTTCAATAATACTGTGCAACTCCGGTAGGGTAACATCTGAAAAATAGCGTCTACTTGGTAGACTCGAGGTGCTCGACCAGTCGGCGAAAGCCAACATCATCCACAACAGAGAACGGTTGATTGTCAAGGGCAATGATTTCCATTATCTTGGCGTTGGATTTCGCCTTTGAGTTGTCTTGCTGAAATGTTCACTCTTTCAAATGACTGCTCGACTTGAACTTGTTGAAAGTGTGCGCTTAGTATTTTTCTGCTTTTGTTCTGTGTAGCGCAGTATTTTTCATGCAGTCATTACATCTACGTTATATAGGTATGCACGTCAGCTTTGACATCAGTATTAAGCTAGAAATCGGGCCGATGTTGACATTTATCTAATATCGTCAGATTCCAATATGCTTACCGATATCATGCATCCCTAATTTTAACCAAAATCTTCCAAAGTATCACCAACATGTATCCTAACCCATGATGCTTGACACCAAGCTCAAAGTCCTGGGTCTGGACAACACCCTCTGCAACTGGATCCTGGAGTACCTAATGGGCAAACCACAGGCTGAGGCTTGACAACAGCACCACACTACTCTTAACACAGGTGTGTCCTCAGTCCTCTGCTGTACTCCTGGTTCACCCACGACTGACTTTGTGCGACACCAACTCCGTTGATGACGCCACGGTTGTAGGCCTGATAACCAACAAGGAGTCAGCCTATAGGGAGGTGAGAACTGAACTGGCATTGAGGTACCAAGACAACAACCTCTCCCTCAATATCAGCAGAACAAAGAAGTTGACTGTTGACTTCCGAAAGCAAAGGGAACATGCCCGGATCCACATCAACAGGACTGCATTAGTCAGCATTTTCCACTGAGGACTTGACATGGACCAATAACACCACCAGTCAGGGGTGCAACAGCGCTGCGCTGCTACTTCCTAAGGCGGCTGAAATCATTTGACATGCCATCCCCCAGTCCTCTCCCAATACTACCGCTACACCATCAAGAGCATCCTGACCGGTTGCATCATGGCCTGGTACAGGAATTGCTCTGTCCACAACCGCAAGGCCCTCCAGCAGAGGGTGAAGTGCGTCACTGGGCCCGTGTTCCCACCCATCCAGGACATCTACTTGAAACAGTGCACGAGGAAGTCTCGCACATCATCAAGGACCCCACACACACCAGCTGTTCACTTCCTTACAGTCAGGCAGACGGTATCAGAGCATGAGGTCTGATAGAAACTGTCTCGGAGTCTGTTGGTATCTACAAACTGTCAGACTGCTGAACACTTGGTCAGTCCAGTTCACCTGCTGAGTCTCTGCACACATGCACTATACACTTGCCCCCCCAATTCCTGCCTTCCCCAAAACAATGTTTAAATATTGGACTATATTGGACTGGCCACCCCACATAGCCTGGTTCCTCTCTAGGTTTCTTCCTAGGTTTTGGCCTTTCTAGGGAGTTTTTCCTAGCCACCGTGCTTCTACACCTGCATTGCTTGCTGTTTGGGGTTTTAGGCTGGGTTTCTGTACAGCACTTTGAGATATCAGCTGATGTACGAAGGGCTATATAAATAAATTTGATTTGATTTATAAAATTGTTCCTGTATTTTATTTATTCTATTCAGCCATTTACTTTGTTCATATTCTTATCTATTGTTATTTCTTATTGTTGCATTGTCAACAAGGAACCTGCAAGTAAGCATTTCCTTGGGCGATGTTTACCATGTAGAGAGCTTGGGACTAAGGTTCTATCTGCATTTTTGTCCAAATGTTATTGACAGCCTAGTTCAAATGTTCTCTACCAATATAGTACTCAATACCCATTCATGTTTGATAAATTCAAGATAAAAATGGCTGACACTTCAGAAATTTAAAGCCAATTATCTCAGTCATCCTTTTTTGCATAAAAGTTTATGTAATTCTACTTTCCTGTGGATATGTCTCACACACCAACCTGCAAAAGGACCAACCACACAGACAACAGGTAAAGTCAATCCAAATATAACTTGTTTCATCATTCTGGCTTGTAAAGGTTGTGAGAGGAAACTTCCCTGACCCAAACACTCATTTATGCCAGATGTTGAATCCAAAACAATTAGTCATTTAGCTGAGGCTTTTATCCAAAGCAACTTATGTCAAATGTATGCACGCATGACTATGTATGGTCATTACTGGCGCACTACTATACCAACTGAGCTAGAAAGGACATGATTTTAAAACATCATAGCAGGCTAAGCGCAACATTGACACTCTCCTTGTGTAGTGTGATTTATGTTAGGCCTGCTGTACCCTAGTCAGCTGTCAGTCCAACTCACATGAAGTTGATGACTGGTTGGCCCACATGGGAGAAGTGCAGTCTCTCGTTGTAGCGGAAAGGCGGTATGGAGGAGAATGAGCCCTCTCCTGGCTCATCGGACTCCCAGACCCCGAGAAGCCAGTCCAATGCCAGCAGCGCAGGGTTCAGCTCAGCTATGGGAGAACACAAGGGCTTCATATAGGGGACAGTCATTTGCGTAGGCCTAGCCAGACAACCACGGCGCGTATCCAATGTCGACGTAGCCTATGAGCACACAACAAAAACTCAGTCGCTTGCCACTTCAGCTCCACTATACATACGGGTTGCGTTGCTTTACTGTTAAATGTTGCTAGTGGTTGTACTAAATGATCCTACAATTACACAAGTTGTTTTTGTTTACATTGTGATAGTAGCTTATTGACGTCATAAATCTTAGTAAAATAACCAGTGGTGTATAGTCGAGGTCATATGCAACCAATATGTACTTTATTTAAATACACTAAATACAACACATGCGTGCCAGCCAGCAAGAATTGAACCTTGGCGATTCTTGAGCATTCACTCAGTCAGATGTTTCACCGGAAGTACAAATGTGAAGCATCTGCTTGGCGTTGCCACTCACTACCAAATATTCATTATTAATTTTGGTTGCCTATCCTGACGTGAAGTTTGTTCTATAGAAAGTATTTGACTCGAGCCACAAAATTAAGGAAATTAGAAGGGGGGGGGGGGGGGGGTTCAGGAAGGCTATTTTCTTGCCTGACGACCCCCCCCCCCCCCCCCCCGTAATGATTAGACTCTAGTCACAAGGATGTGGTTATTTCAGCAATAATAGTTCAGAGCCTCCCACTGTTCTTGCTACCCATCCCATCGTGCTTTCCTACATTTTTTATATTTTTTAGACTGTCTTAGTTTAAGAACCTTAATAGAAAAATAATACATTTAAAAATGTACTCTGGGCAAAAAAATTCAAATATACACATCAACATGAGTGCATTTTCATAATCACCTCCACCGTCCTCATCAACCCTCAATTGGACACCCCCAGCACCTCCACCATCCCCATCAACACCTCAATAGGACATCCCCAGCACCTCCACCATCCCCATCAACACCTCAATAGGACACCCCCAGCACCTCCACCATCAACACCTCAATAGGACATCCCCAGCACCTCCAACATCAACAGGACACCCCAGCACCTCCACCATCCCCATCAACAGGACACCCCCAGCACCTCCACCATCAACACCTCAATAGGACACCCCCAGCACCTCCACCATCCCCATCAACAGGACATCCCCAGCACCTCCACCATTCCCCATCAACACCTCAATAGGACACTCCCAGCACCTCCACCATCAACCCTCAATAGGACACACCCAGCACAATCAACTCTCAATAGGACACACCCAGCACCTCCACCATCAACCCTCAATAGGACACACCCAGCACAATCAACCCTCAATAGGACACACCCAGCACCTCCACCATCAACCCTCAATAGGACACTCCCAGCACCTCCACCATCCCCATCAAAACCTCAATAGGACACCCCCAGGCAAGAAAATAGCCTTGCCGAAATCCCCGTTCTAATTTCCTTAATTTTGTGGGTAGAGTCAAAAATTCTGTGGCAAACAGAGTCAAATTATTTCTGTAGAACAAACTTCACATAGGCAACCGAAATTAATAATTAAAGTGTGTTATATTAAAACCGAGGGAGTAAAATGCAGGCAAGCAAGACACATTTTAGAACGACTAGTCAAATAAGACATGGAGAGATTAAGAATTTTGGCAAAGACATTTATTTATAGACTAATACACTTGAAACAAATAGCCAAACCGAAGACAGTGTCTTCGATCAAATGATCAAAGGACATTAAAAAAAATGAAACGCAAAAAAAAAATGAAACGCAGCCTAACGTGATCAGAAACCTCAACTAGCAAGCAAGTCGGAGCAATCGAAGAATTGAGTGGCAGGGGGAGCTTTCCGGTACAACACCCGCAGTGGGAGAAGATGGCGTTAGATGGATTTTGGCCGACGTTATGCAAATTCTCATCGATTAAACATTTGACCTCAATACATTTTATGTTTCCAAAACTACAGTATAATATGTTATGAACAGAGTGAACTACGTTTTGTAGACTTTACCCTTTGCCAAAGTTTTAATTTGGCGTTCTTCAGAAGTAATGCAAGGGCGAATTGATGTATTGCACAGCACACGTCAGTGTAGACGTACCCTATTGGAAATAAGCAAATGTGGGCCAATGCTAGAACGAGCCAATAGGATCTCACTAGGTTGTGCTTGGCTCGCCCACCTACTTGCGTTTTATTTATTTAACTAGGCAAATCAGTTAAGAACAAATTCTTATTTACAATGACGGCCTACCGGGGAATAGTGGGTTAACTGCCTTGTTCAGGGGCAGAACGACAGATTTTTATCTTGTCAACTCGGTGATTCTAACTACATCTGTTCTGCCAACACAGTACAATGTGTAGTTCTCACTCACTAATCCAAGGTTACGCGTACTACACGTACTATATGAATGGTGTGATGATATTTACCTTTTACAGTGGGGTGATTGTAGTCTAATCGGGTGGATTAATTTGCTACCATTGGAAATGACTGGCCGTGGTCCATCTTGGGTTAGTTATAAAATAACTTTGGTTTAGCCCGAGAAAACAATCTCAGGACAGGATATAGCTGGGCGCACTTGCTACTAGGCTAATTCAGGACGCTTTCATGCCTTGATGTAAGGAGCTGGCGGCAAAACGTTTGATTAAACAAGTCAGAGACGAACAAATGCATCAAATGACATATTTAAAGAGAGCGAATAGATATACAATCCCTAAATCAACTAACTGGCAATAGTAAAACAAAAGTTTAAAACGATTGAGTCTAATCTAGAAAATGAATAGTGAAGTCGCCCGATGGTTGAAGTGTAGAAGGGCCATAAGGAAATTTATAAAATGTGTTTCTTGGGCCGTTATCGATATCATGAATCTAACCTTATAGCCAACCTACATAAAGCGCAATGTCGCAAGTGTTATTTGTAAAAACTAAATAAAGTAAAGCTAGATCTATCGAGTTGGTATGCTGTTGACATTGAATATACATGTATAGAGAGTAGGCTAAGTAAGCAGTTCAAGGATAAAATGTTTCACCGTTGTAATTAGATTGTAAAAAAAAAATGCTTACCTGACTGGTGAAAAGGGCACGCCATTGCAAGGTTGTCTTATTCAAAGTATTTCATTATGTTAGAAAAGACCAATCTTTTGCGATGCAGTGAAATGGTGCATATAATACTGCGACAATATTATTCTCAGGCTGTCATATTACTTACGCCCCCCTTTTTCACAGATGATTCTTCTTCTGTGGGGTTTATCGGCGGTTGGCATCCAACGTTATGGTGCATTACCGCAACCTACTGTACTGGAGTGTGGGCTAGAGACAGGGAGAAACGAAATCCTGCCAGCCCCGTTGCTCTTAAAAAATAGAACATATTTGAGGATATATCTAATGACGTTCTACTCCATATACAATTCAACTAATTTCCTGTATCCCCTTCTCCCTCATACCAGATCTCAGCCTCTCCCTTTCCCTCTGATACTGCCCACACTGTAGCATTACATGCTCCACTGTTGCTATTTCCTGGCAATAATCACACTTTCCTGTTGGATCCTTTCCTATCACATTTAAGGACTTATTCAACTGGCTTTGTCCCACCCTTAATCTTGTAAAAAATAGCCTCCTTTCTTCTGTCCCTTCCTGCCGTCCTCCCCTCCCTGACTTTCCTCTGTACTTGAAATAAACTCAGCAAAAAAGAAACATCTTCTCACTGTCCACTGCGTTTATTTTCAGAAAGCTTAACATGTGAAAATATTTGTATGAACATAACAAGATTCAACCTCTGAGACATAAACTGAACATTTCCACAGACATGTGACCAACAGAAATCGAATATTGTGTCCCTGAACAAAGGGGATGGGGGTCAAAATCAAAAGTAACAGTCAGTATCTGGTGTGGCCACAAGCTGCATTAAGTACTGCAGTACATCTTCTCCTCATGGACTGCACCAGATTTGCCAGTTCTTGCTGTGAGATGTTACCCCACTCTTCCACCAAGGCACCTGCAAGTTCCCGGACATTTTCTTGGGGGAATTGCCCTAGCCCTCACCCTCCGATCCAATAGGTCCCAAACGTGCTCAATGGGATTGAGATCCGGGCCTTTCGCTGGACATGGCAGAACACTGACATTCTTGTCATGCTGGAGGGTCATATCAGGATGAGCCTGCAGGAAGGGTACCACATGAGGGAGAAGGATGTCTTCCCTGTAACGCACAGCGTTGAGATTGCCTGCAATGACAACAAGCTCAGTCCGATAATGCTGTGACACACCGCCCCAGACCATGACGGACCCTACACCTCCAAATTGATCCCGCTCCAGAGTACAGGCCTCGGTGTAATGCTCATTCCTTTGACGATAAACGCAAATCCGACCATCACCCCTGGTGAGACACAACCGCGACTCGCCAGTGAAGAACACTTTTTGCCAGTCCTGTCTGGTCCAGCGACAGTGGGTTTGTGCCCATAGGCGACGTTGTTGCCGGTGATGTCTGGTGAGGACCTGCCTTAAAACAGGTACAAGCCGTCAGTCCAGCCTCTCTCAGCCTATTGAAGAAAATTGTACTTCATAACAAAAGTATATTTCCCCCGTTTTTCCATCTTCTCAACATAAAAACAGTTAAAGAGGAAATCGAATCCTATGCTGCCTGAATGGATAGTGTTTTAGGTACAACCGGTCCATGAGGGATACAAATGTTTCGCATACAATGCGTTTGAACGGTAAGCTGAAATGACTAAATATTGGCATCTGCCGGCCTTTGGGTTAAACCTTATTAGTGTTGAACAGGTAGAAAAGATTAAATCACCCATTAGTTCTCAAAAAGAAAGGAGGACCAAGGCACTCTTCATATAATTAATTAAAATGCCTTTATTTGTATGGCATGTTCAATGGAAACAAAGTTTTAAAAACTCTGAAGCATTTCGGCTGCTCTGCCTTTGTCAGGCATGTTCAATGGAAACAAAGTTTTAAAACTCTGAAGCATTTCGGCTGCTCTGCCTTTGTCAGGGAATAAGTACAAAGTTATGATACTACATTCGTGGCCAAAAGTTTTGAGAATGACACAAATATTCATTTTCACAAAGTTTGCTGCTTCAGTGTCTTTAGATATTTTTGTCAGATGTTACTATGGAATACTGAAGTATAATTACAAGCATTTCATAAGTGTCAAAGGCTTTTATTGGCAATTACATGAAGTTGATGCAAAGAGTCAATATTTGTAGTGTTGACCCTTCTTTTTCAAGTCCTCTGCAATCCGCCCTGGCATGCTGTCAATGAACTTCTGGGCCATATCCTGACTGATGGCAGCCCAGTCTTGCCTAATCAATGCTTGGAGATTGTCAGAATTTGTGAGTTTTTGTTTGTTCACCCGCCTCTTGAGGATTGACCACAAATTCTCAATGGGATTAAGGTCTGGGGAGTTTCCTGCCCATGGACCCAAAATATTGATGTTTTGTGCCTTATGGCAAGGTGCTCCATCATGCTGGAAAAGGCATTGCTCGTCAACAAACTGTTCCTGGATGGTTGGAAGAAGTTGCTCTCGGAGGATGTGTTGGTACCATTCTTTATTCATGCCTGTGTTCTTAGGCAAAATTGTGAGTGAGCCCACTCCCTTGGCTGAGAAGCAAACCAACACATGAATGGTCTCAGGATGCTTTACTGTTGGCATGACACAGGGCTGATGGTGGCGCTCACCTTGTCTTCTCCGGACAAGCTTTTTTTCCAGATGCCCCAAACAATGGGAAAGGGGATTCATCAGAGGAAATGACTTTACCCCAGTCCTCAGCAGTCCAATCCCTGTACCTTTTGCAGAATATCAGTCTGTCCCTGACGTTTTTCCTGGAGAGAAGTGGCTTCTTTGCTGCCCTTCTTGACACCAGGCCATCCTCCAAAAGTCTTCGACTCACTGTGCGTGCAGATGCACTCCCAACTGCCTGCTGCCATTCCTGAGCAAGCTCTGTACTGGTGATGCCCCGACCCCGCAGCTGAATCAACTTTAGGAGATGGTCCTGGCACTTGCTGGACTTTCTTGGGCGCCCTGAAGCCTTCTTCACAACAATTGAACCGCTCTCCTTGAAGCTCTTGATGATCCGATAAACGATTGATTTAAGTGCAATCTTACTGGCAGTAATATCCTTGCCTGTGAAGCCCTTTTTGTGCAAAGCAATGATGATAGCACGTGTTTCCTTGCAGGTAACCATGGTTCACAGAGGAAGAACAATGATTCCAAGCACCACCCTCCTTTTGAAGCTTCCAGTCTGTTATTCAAACTCAATCAGCATGACAGAGTGATCTCCAGCCTTGTCCTTGTCAACACTCACACCTGTGTTAATGAGAGAATCACTGACATGATGTCAACTGGTCCTTTTGTGGCAGGGCTAAAATGCAGTGGAAATGTTTTTTTGAGATTCAGTTCATTCGCATGGCAAAGAGGGACTTTGCTATTAATTGCAGTTCATCTGATCCCTCTTCATAACATTCTGGAGTATATGCAAATTGACATCATTCAAACTGAGGCAGCAGACTTTGTGAAAATTCATATTTGTGTCATTCTCAAAACTTTTGGCCACGACTGTACAATGTCCTCTTTTGAACAGCTTTTTCCAATCAACCCTGATTTGAAGAGGGAGTGGTTACATAATTCATTGGACAACACCTAGTAAGCAAAACTATACACATTAAAAAGTGAAATACTGTAGATATGTTATCAAAAATGCAACTCTTAGCTAGAAGCATCATAACCCCTAGAAAGATGGTTCTAACCTTGAATATGACTGGGCAAAGTAGTAAGAATAGGAGAGCCATCTATTTGATAGTACTGTACTCGATCACAGCAAACAAGGACCACAACAGTCTAAACATAGCTGAGGGCAATAGAGCAATATGTCCACTAGATGTCAGCAAAGGGAACTATCACGACCTGACAGGAAAGGTGAGAAATCCATATCTTCATTTAAACCAGGGTACTTAGTGGCCTGTAGTTTGTAAATCCATATCTTCATTTAAACCAGGGTACTTAGTGGCCTGTAGTTTGTAAATCCATATCTTCATTTAAACCAGGGTACTTAGTGGCCTGTAGTTTGTAACGTTCCCATTGGTTTAGCTATGTAAGACGGCCCCCTTTTCTAATTGAGGCCGGAACATGATCAATACCCACAGCTTGCAGGGAGGCAGGGTTGCCATGGTGTAAGGACTTGTAGTGCCTTCCATAGGTACCCTGACACCTCCTTGTGGTGACTCCAAGGCTCCTCCAGCCTCTAGAGGGAGACAAAGACTGTCACTAGTCACTTTAATAATGTTTACATACGTATCTTACATATTCATCTCATATGTGTGTACTGTATTTTATACCGTCTATTGCATCTTGCCTATGCCGCTTGGCCATCGCTCATCTATATATTTATATGTAAATATTCTTATTCCATCTCTTTAGATTTGTGTGTATTTTTTATTTTATATTTATTATATTTATTTCACCTTTTATTTAACCAGGTAAGCTAGTTGAGAACAAGTTCTCATTTACAACTGCGATCTGGCCAATATAAAGCAAAGCAGTTCGACACATATAACAACACAGAGTTACACATGGAATAAACAGACATACAGTCAATAATGTCCAGTCTCTTGACAACAAGGTTGATGAAATCCGAGCAAGGGTAGCATTCCAGAGGGACATCAGAGACTGTAACGTTCTCTGTTTCACGGAAACGTGGCTCACTGGAGAGACGCAATCCGAAGCGGTGCAGCCAGCGGGTTTCTCCACGCATCGCGCGGACAGAAACGAACATCTTTCTGGTAAGAAGAGGGGCGGGGGCGTATGCCTTATGGCCAACGTGACATGGTGTGATGAAAGAAACATACAGGAACTCAAATCCTTCTGTTCACCTGATTTAGAATTCCTCACAATCAAATGTAGACCGCATTATCTACCAAGAGAATTCTCTTCGATTATAATCACAGCCGTATATATCCCCCCCCAAGCAGACACATCGATGGCTCTGAACGAACTTTATTTAACTCTCTGCAAACTGGAAACGATTTATCCGGAGGCTGCATTCATTGTAGCTGGGGATTTTAACAAGGCTAATCTGAAAACAAGACTCCCTAAATGTTATCAGCATATCGATTGCGCAACCAGGGGTGGAAAGACCCTGGATCATTGTTACTCTAACTTCCGCGACGCATATAAGGCCCTGCCCCGCCCCCCTTTCGGAAAAGCTGACCACGACTCCATTTTGTTGATCCCTGCCTACAGACAGAAACTAAAACAAGAAGCTCCCACGCTGAGGTCTGTCCAACGCTGGTCCGACCAAGCTGACTCCACACTCCAAGACTGCTTCCATCACGTGGACTGGGAGATGTTTCGTATTGCGTCAGCCAACAACATTGACGAATACGCTGATTCGGTGTGCGAGTTCATTAGAACGTGCGTTGAAGATGTCGTTCCCATAGCAACGATTAAAACATTCCCCAACCAGAAACCGTGGATTGATGGCAGCATTCGTGTGGAACTGAAGGCGCGAACCACTGCTTTTAATCAGGGCAAGGTGTCTGGTAACATGACTGAATACAAACAGTGCAGCTATTCCCTCCGCAAGGCTATCAAACAAGCTAAGCGCCAGTACAGAGACAAAGTAGAATCTCAATTCAACGGCTCAGACACAAGAGGCATGTGGCAGGGTCTACAGTCAATCACGGACTACAGGAAGAAACCCAGCCCAGTCACGGACCAGGATGTCTTGCTCCCAGGCAGACTAAACAACTTTTTTGCCCGCTTTGAGGACAATACAGTGCCACTGACACGGCCTGCAACGAAAACATGCGGTCTCTCCTTCACTGCAGCCGAAGTGAGTAAGACATTTAAACGTGTTAACCCTCGCAAGGCTGCAGGCCCAGACGGCATCCCCAGCCGCGCCCTCAGAGCATGCGCAGACCAGCTGGCCGGTGTGTTTACGGACATATTCAACCAATCCCTATACCAGTCTGCTGTTCCCACATGCTTCAAGAGGGCCACCATTGTTCCTGTTCCCAAGAAAGCTAAGGTAACCGAGCTAAACGACTACCGCCCCGTAGCACTCACATCCGTCATCATGAAGTGCTTTGAGAGACTAGTCAAGGACCATATCACCTCCACCCTACCTGACACCCTTGACCCACTCCAATTTGCTTACCGCCCAAATAGGTCCACAGACGATGCAATCTCAACCACTCTGCACACTGCCCTAACCCATCTGGACAAGAGGAATACCTATGTGAGAATGCTGTTCATCGACTACAGCTCGGCATTCAACACCATAGTACCCTCCAAGCTCGTCATCAAGCTCGAGACCCTGGGTCTCGACCCCGCCCTGTGCAACTGGGTACTGGACTTCCTGACGGGCCGCCCCCAGGTGGTGAGGGTAGGCAACAACATCTCCTCCCCGCTGATCCTCAACACTGGGGCCCCACAAGGGTGCGTTCTGAGCCCTCTCCTGTACTCCCTGTTCACCCACGACTGCGTGGCCACGCACGCCTCCAACTCAATCATCAAGTTTGCGGACGACACAACAGTGGTAGGCTTGATTACCAACAACGACGAGACGGCCTACAGGGAGGAGGTGAGGGCCCTCGGAGTGTGGTGTCAGGAAAATAACCTCACACTCAACGTCAACAAAACTAAGGAGATGATTGTGGACTTCAGGAAACAGCAGAGGGAACACCCCCCCATCCACATCGATGGAACAGTAGTGGAGAGGGTAGCAAGTTTTAAGTTCCTCGGCATACACATCACAGACAAACTGAATTGGTCCACTCACACAGACAGCATCGTGAAGAAGGCGCAGCAGCGCCTCTTCAGCCTCAGGAGGCTGAAGAAATTCGGCTTGTCACCAAAAGCACTCACAAACTTCTACAGATGCACAATCGAGAGCATCCTGGCGGGCTGTATCACCGCCTGGTATGGCAACTGCACCGCCCTCAACCGTAAGGCTCTCCAGAGGGTAGTGAGGTCTGCACAACGCATCACCGGGGGCAAACTACCTGCCCTCCAGGACACCTACACCACCCGATGCTACAGGAAGGCCATAAAGATCATCAAGGACATCAACCACCCGAGCCACTGCCTGTTCACCCCGCTGTCATCCAGAAGGCGAGGTCAGTACAGGTGCATCAAAGCTGGGACAGAGAGACTGAAAAACAGCTTCTATCTCAAGGCCATCAGACTGTTAAACAGCCACCACTAACATTGAGTGGCTACTGCCAACACACTGTCAATGCCACTGACTCTACTCCAGCCACTTTAATCATGGGAATTGACGGGAAATGATGTAAATATATCGCTAGCCACTTTAAACAATGCTACCTTATATAATGTTACTTACCCTACATTATTCATCTCATATGCATACGTAGATACTGTACTCTATATCATCGACTGCATCCTTATGTAATACATGTATCACTAGCCACTTTAACTATGCCACTTGGTTTACATACTCATCTCATATGTATATACTGTACTCTATATCATCTACTGTATCTTGCCTATGCTGCTCTGTACCATCACTCATTCATATATCCTTATGTACATATTCTTTATCCCCTTACACTCTGTATAAGACAGTAGTTTTTTTTTGGAATTGTTAGTTAGATTACTTGTTCGTTATTACTGCATTGTCGGAACTAGAAGCACAAGCATTTCGCTACACTCGCAATAACATCTGCTAACCATGTGTATGTGACAAATAAATTTGATTTGATTTGATTTTAATTCAGTAGAAAAAAAAGTCTATATATATTGTGTGCAAAGGAGGTAAGATAAGGGAGTTAAGGCAATAAATAGGCTATGGTGGTGAAGTAATTACAATATAGCAATTAAACACTGGAATGGCAGATGTGCAGAAGATGAATGTGCAAGTAGAGATACTGGGGTGCAAAGAAGAGAGATAAATAAATATAGTATGGGGATGAGGTAGATTGGATGAGCTATTTACAGATGGGCTATGTACAGGTGCAGTGATCTGTGACCTGCTCTGACAGCTGGTGCTTAAAGCTAGTGAGGGAGATATGTGTCTCCAGCTTCAGTGATTTTTGCAGTTCGTTCACTTTGGGGGTGACCAGGGAGATATCCCTGCTGGAGCGTGTGCTACGGGTGGGTGCTGCTATGGTGACCAGTGAGCTGAGATAAGGCGGTGCTTTACCTAGCAAAGACTTGTAGATGACCTGGAGCCAGTGGGTTTGGCGACGAGTAAGAAGCGAGGGCCAGCCAACGAGAGCGTACAGATCGCAGTGGTGGGTAGTATATGGGGCTTTGGTGACAAAACAGATGGCACTGTTATAGACTGCATCCAATTTGTTGAGTAGAGTGTTGGAGGCTATTTCGTAAATGACATCGCCGAAGTCGAGGATCGGTAGGATGGTCAGTTTTACGAGGGTATGTTTGGCAGCATGAGTGAAGGATGCTTTGTTGCAAAATAAGAAGCCGATTCTAGATTTAATTTTGGATTGGAGATGTTTAATGTGAGTCTGGAAGGAGAGTTTTCAGTCTAACCAGACACCTAGGTATTTGTAGTTGTCCACATATTCTAAGTCAGAACCGTCCAGAGTAGTGACGCTGGACGGGCGGGCGGGTGCGGGCTGCGATCGGTTGAAGAGCATGCATTTAGTTTTACTTGAATTTAAGAGCAGTTGGAGGCCACGGAAGGAGAGTTATGGCATTGAAGCTCGTCTGGAGGTTAGTTAACACAGTGTCCAAAGAAGGGCCAGAAGTATACAGAATGGTGCCGTCTGCGTAGAGGTGGATCATAGAATCACAAGCAGCAAGAGCGACATCATTGATGTATACAGAGAAAAGAGTCGGCCCGAGAATTGAACCCTGTGGCACCCCCATAGAGACTGCCAGAGGTCCGGACAACAGGCCCTCCGATTTGACACACTGAACTCTATCAGATAAGTAGTTGGTGAAACAGGCGAGGCAATCATTTGAGAAACCAAGGCTGTTGAGTCTGCCGATAAGAATGTTGTGATTGACAGAGTCGAAAGCCTTGGCCAGGTCGATGAATACGGCTGCACAGTATTTATTGTCTCTTATCGATGGCCTTGAGCGTGGCTGAGGTGCACCCATGACCAGCTCTGAAATACAGATTGCATAGCGGAGAAGGTACAGTGGGATTCGAAATGGTCAATAATCTGTTTGTTAACTTGGCTTTCGAAGACCTTAGAAAGGCAGGGTAGGATAGATATAGGTCTGTAGCATTTTGGGTCTAGAGTGTCTCCCCCTTTGAAGAGGGGGATGACGGTGGCTGCTTTCCAATCTTTGGGAATCTCAGACTATACGAAATTGGGTGTATTGGGTAGTTGTTGTGGAATTGTTAGATTACTTGTTAGATATTACTGCACTGTCGGAACTAGAAGCACAAGCATTTCGCTACACTAGCATTTACATCTGCTAACCGTGTGTATGTGACCACTACCATTTGATTTGATTTGAAAACTTGCTACTGATGGTACAGGGACAGTAAGCCTGAAAGCCTGAAACTGGTCCAAAGCTGGTTGTAAATTTAGCTGATTTATTTAGAGAATTAGAAGCAATCCTCAAAGTAATCAGCTAATAGACATAAACATGGTTAATTCATTTAGGACCTTCTTCTTAGCAAGACATTCCATCAGGGCAAATGACCCAGACACTGGTCCTGGGTGGTGGTATCTGAAACATATTTCTCCCTGTTAGGATGGGCGGTTTTCTCATAAAGTAGTGTTCATGAGGATACTGTAGACTTAACAGTCTGGCTTGTTGACCATCGTTTCCCCAGTAGTTAGACAAGTGGGTCATGTCAAAGAGGTAGGACACTGGTTTTGTTTTCCTGTTGAACATATTTTGGCTGTATGGGGTATTAAGAGGGAGTGTAAAAGTCCATATTTCTCAAATTTCAAACATTCACTTTGTCTCAATTCAATAATTATCCCTCTCTTTCTCCTGTAACTCATACAACACACACGCATGCACACAAATACACAGAGTCCTTACCATGCTCTTTCATTGAAAGAGATGGGTGCTGTGCCAGGGGGTACATTCAAGGCCTTTTGAGAGCCAGTGTACAGAATGTCAATATCTACAAAGACAATAAAATTATGATAACATGTTACACTAATACAGACATACTGACAATGAAACAAGAGTCTGACATTTTCTAAAATCTCATAGACAGACTACGTGAACATTAATGGTACCAAGCATCTGACCAAATTACGCCATATTTTAGTTCCGGGTTAACCAAGATTCTCTGCTGGTACATGAAAATAGGCGTTTCCCCAAGAGATGCAACTCTATCTACAAGAAACAGGGTATTGTGTCTGAGGAGAGAGAAATTTAGGGCTTGAATTTGAAGTTGCAGCCACCACAAGTGTGAATTGAGATAAATACATCGGAGATATACTGTAGTACAGTTGAAGTCTGAAGTTTACATACACCTTAGCCAAATATATTTTAACTCAGTTTTCACAATTCCTGACATTTAATCCTAGTAAAATCCCTGTTTTAGGTCAGTTAGGATCACCACTTTATTTTAAGAATGTGAAATGTCAGAATAATAGCAGAGTGAATTATTTATTTCAGCTTTTATTTCTTTCATCACATTCCCAGTGGGTCAGAAGTTTACATGCACTCAATTAGTATTTGGTAGCATTGCCTTTAAATTGTTTAACTTGAGTCAAACGTTCCGAGTAGTCTTCCACAAGCTTCCCACAATAAGTTGGGTGAATTTTGGCCCATTCCTCCTGACAGATGTAACTGTCAGGTGTAACTGAGTCAGGTTTGTCGGCCTCTTTGCTCGCACAAGCTTTTTCAGTTCTGCCCACAAATTTTCTATAGGAATGAGGTCAGGGCTTTGTCATGGCCACTCCAATACCTTGACATTGTTGTCCTTAAGCCATTATGCCACAACTTTGGAAGTATGCTTGGGGTCAATATATCCACATAATTTTCCTTCCTCGTGATGGCGTCTATTTTGTGAAGTGCACCAGTCCCTCCTGCAGCAAAGCACACCAACAACATGACGCTGCCACCCCCGTGCTACACGGTTGGGATGGTGTTCTTCAGCTTGCAAGCATCCCCCTTTTTCCTCCAAACATAATGATGGTCATTATGGCCAAACAGTTCTATTTTTGTTTCATCAGACCACAGGACATTTCTCCAAAAAGTAAGATCTTTGTCCCCAAGTGCAGTTTTAAACCGTAGTCTGGCTTTTTTATGGCGGTTTTGGAGCAGTGGCTTCTTCCTTGCTGAGCGGCCTTTCAGGTTATGTCGATATAGGACTCTTTTACTGTGGATATAGATACTTTTGTACCTGTTTCCTCCAGCATCTTCACAAGGTCCTTTGCACCTTAGGATGGTGTTACTAATGTTTGGTACACTCAGTGTATGTTGGCTTTATGTAATAGTGACAGCTGTCCAGCAGATGGGGTCCAAACAATGAGTTTATATGACCTTCCTCAGCTCCCTCTATGACCAGGCTCTGACAGGGTATGTGATCAAGGTTTGATCCTGTTCATTCAAATGGATTACTTTGTGAAATGATTTGATGAAAGAGTTTACGTGGAATATCTTGGAGGGAGGAAAATCCCATTCAAGTATAATATGCTTCCTCCATAGATCATTCATGAAAATGTCAAATACAATAAAAGACATGCTTACTTCTATGAAGATGTATTAACATATCTCTGCTCTCTACTCTGTAATAGCGTTACAGTCCAGTATAATAACATAGATGTGTTGCGGTCACTTGACAAAGAAACCATATTTATGAGAAACAATAGCCTACATTGTTAACTATTGCCCACACAGCTAAATACTTGAACTTGTACAACAAAGACTTCATTCATTGGACAGCCAGTGGATACATTTCTGTTGTAGTACTGTAGGTATAGAATTACAACCTTACTATCTATTGTTTAGCTCAGTGAGAAACCAATGAGATCTGCACCACCTCAAATTATCTGTGCTTTGTATAATGGGGGCTTCCCATTGGTACCTGCATGCCTCCGCCCTCAACCTGGTCTTCTCCTCCTACCCCTCCCATTCCTTTCCCTGCTCCCTCCCCCCCCCCCCCCCCCCCCCCCTCCTTCTCTGCGCTGCTTCACTGTTCTCTACCTGCTCCACTCCGATGATGCTGATGATGTCATCATTGACATCATCATCAGCACCAATTTTTCTCTCTCTCTCTCCGAGCTCTCCTCCTGCATTAATCCAGTCTAGCCCCCTTCTCTCTCTCCTCCCCGTTCACTCCCCTACCCTTGGCTGGCAGACCGACTGACGCACCACTGTGTACCAGGCCCTGTTGTTGGAACCCACCCAGCCATAGCCCTGACTGGGGTGGTCTAGCTCACTCCTTTTCTCTCTATTGCTCGAAGCGGATACTCCCTGCATGGATACACTGAGGGAGGCTGTTAGCTGATATTAACGGAAGGAAAAATATCAAGGAGGAACCCGCTGCGGTTGTTGAATTCGAGGTGGTTTGGTAAGACAATTTGAGGTTTTGTTCTTTTCTGATGAGATGTTGTTTCTGATCACGGTCTTGGGTTGACGCAGTGGGGAACCAACGGTGTTGTTGTTCCTCATGGTTGTCTGTTTGGATTGGCCATTTTGAGGCTCTTCTTCCTTATCTTGGGGCAGTAAACAAGGATTTTAAAAGAGCACTGCGCCTTGTTTATGCATGAAGTCTGGATTATTTGGATAATGCAAACTAAATGTGTTGTTATTTTGAGGAACATTGGCATCCACATAATTAGACATTGTGAAACAATTGTTTTTAAATGTATAGAATCATCTTGTCAATAGCTTCTTTAATTTGATCAGATCCACAGTCCAAAATAAACAACAAAATCTGATAATCAATGAATTTGTTAATGTGTGGCAGGGATTAATTTATGTCTGGAGGAATTCAATGACATTGATTTCTACAGTGGGCGAATAGCCTAGCAGTAAATTGAGTGATGGCCTATATTAAATTGCTTCGACAGTGCGTTTGCTTTGAGGTGCGGCAGCGCTAGATGGTGGAGATAACAATATTTACATTATGAATGTTGGGTCTTTTCGAGTGTAAACAAAAAACCACGAACTAGGTTGCTGCATACTAACATTTGTCACTTTAATATCCATGTCAATTATGTCATTTATGTATTTATTACATTATTTTTGCGGGCCGTAGGTTTTATGATGCTATGTCTTACAGTGTGCACATAAAATGATATGACTGAGATTTTTAGCTGCTGCGCCGAGTGGATTTTGCTGTCTGTAGAATCAACGAATTCATGAAACGTAACAAGCCAACCCATTTTGTAATGGGTGGTACATTTTTTGGTCAATATAGGACAACAGACCCAGGCCCCAGTTAGGCTACATATTATTACCCATAGGCTATGACTCTTCAGGCAGGTGCAGTAACGTCGGCATTGTCAGCTGCAGCGTTGTAGACGCGCCCATTGTAAGTAGGTCCGTCGAGGATGGAGAAAGATAAGGAATGATGTCCGCTACGATGAAAGCAGCCATTTTAATTTGAGATAGCCTAGATTAGAATGTTTACCCCAGCATGTACTAGTTTATAGTCGACTAAAATGACGCACTTTATTGAGAATATTTTAATTTTAGGTTTTGAATTATCCCGACTAAAGAAAAAAAAGTAAGAAGGAGGGCCTACATTGTGATGATGGCGTGATGTATCGTAGGCAAATCAACTATACCGATACATTGATTCATGAAGTGCAGGTGATGATGTGGGTCATCCGAATTCATTGAGGAGGTGGCGAATGACGCAGCATGTAGGGCTGCCTAGTCTACGTTTGTGGTAGTCAAAAATAGATTTAGGAGAACTTCATTCTGTGTGCAATAAGTAGACAATGACAACATGTCATGTGATTCTTCCAGAATAAGAAACACTGCATGTCATCTAGCAGTCAATTCATAAGGGAAATATATGTGGCTAGACTTTACAACCAGACAGTGCTACTAAAAACAAGGTGACTGGCTGGCATTTAGTCAGGATCATTATAACATGCCAGGTCCTCATGAAGTCTTTCAATGCACTATAACTGCATCACAATGCAACCACGCAGGTTATGTAAAGTTGTTACCCGTTTTTATGTTAGATGATGGCATTACAAAGTAGTTGAAGCTCTGAATGAAGATCTGATTTTATCTCACCATGACATCCCTCTTCACAGGTGTCAGGTGTCTACCTGGTGACAAGCCCCTCCCCTCCTGACTGAACTCCTCTATAAACACGTTGCCCTCCACTGACAGGAAGCATGGCGGGGGCTTCAGTGAAAGTGGCAGTCCGGGTCCGTCCCTTCAACTCTCGAGAGATCGGGAAGGAGAGCAAGTGCATCATCCAGATGACAGGGAACACCACAAGTGAGCATTGGATATTTGGTGTTTTAAGACATTTCTAGTATTGTAAGAAAATGCAAAAGGCACTTGCACGTCTGAGTTATCTTTGTTGCAGTTGCATGGTAATAATTGAATAACATGATAAAAAATAGGATTTGTTTTGTTGCAAATGTGTAAAAAAATAAAAAATGATATCACATTTACATAGGTATTCAGACCCATTACTCAGTACTTTGTTGAAGAACCTTTGGCAGCGATTACAGCTTTGAGTCTTCTTGGGCATGACGCTACAAGCTTGGCACACCTTTATTTGGGGAGTTTCTCCCATTCTCTACAGATCCTCTCAAGCTCTGCCAGGTTGGATGGGGAGTGTCGCTGCATAGCTATTTTCAGGTCTCTTCAGAGATGTTTGATCGGGTTCAGGTCTGTGCTCTAGTTGGGCCACTCAAGGACATTCAGAGACTTGTCCCGAAGCCACTCCTGCATTGTCTTGGCTGTGTGCTTAGGGTTGTTGTTCTGTTGGAAGGTGAACCTACGCCCAATCTGAGGTCCTGAGCGCTCTGGAGCAGGTTTTCATCAAGGATCTCTCTACACTTTGCTCCGTTCAACTTTCCCTCGGTCCTGACTAGTCTCCCAGTCCCTGCCGCTGAAAAACATCCCCACAGCATGATGCTGCCACCACCATGCTTCACCATAGGGATGTTATTGGCCAGGTGATGAGCAGTGCCTGGTTTCCCCCAGACGTGAATCTTGACATTCAGGCTTGGTTTCACCAGACCAGAGAATCTTGTTTCTCATGGTGTGAGAGTCCTTTAGGTGCCTTTTGGCAAACTCCAAGCGGGCTGTCATGGGCCTTTTACTGAGGAGTGGCTTCCGTCTGGCCACTCTACCATAAATGCTCTGTCAGAGTGACCATCGGGTTCTTGGTCGCCTCCCTGACCAAGGCCTTTCTCCCCCGATTGCTCAATTTGGCTGGGCGGCCAGCTCTAGGAAGAGTCTTGGTGGTTCCAATCTTCTTCATTTAAGAATGATGGAGGTCACTGTGTTCTTGCTGCAGAAATTTATTGGTACCCTTCCCCAGATCTGTGCCTGAACACAATCCCGTGTCTGAGCTCTACGGACAATTCCTTCGACCTCATGGCTTGGTTTTTGCTCTGACATGCACTGTCACCTGTAGACCCTTATATAGACAGGTGTGTCCCTTTCCAAATCATGTCCAATCAATTGAATGTACCATAGGTGTAGAAACATCTCAAGGATGATAATTGGAAACAGGATGCACCTGAGCTCAATTTCGTGTCTCATAGCAAAGGGTCTGAATACTTATGTAAATCAGTTTTACATTTTTATGTTTAAAACATTTGCAAACATTTCTAAAAACCTGTTTTCGAGGGCCTCCTGAGTAGTGCAGCGGTCTAAGGCCCCTCATCGCAGTGCTAGGGGCGTTACTACAGACCGGGTTCATTCCCGGGCTGTGCTAGAAACGGCCATGGCTGGGAGTCCCATAGGACTGCGACAATTGGTCCAGCGTCGTCCGGGTTAGGGAGGGTTTTGCCGGTGGGTCTTTACTTGGCGGGTCATGTTTCGGAGGATGCATTACTCCACCTTTGCCTCTCCCAAGCTCATTGGGGAGTTGCAGCGATGTGACAAGATTGAAAACTGGGGAGAAAAAGGGGTGTAAAATACCCCCCCCCCCAAAAAAAAAATATATATATGTAAACAAACTGTTTTTGCTTTGTCATTGTGGGGTATTGTGTGTAGATTGATGAGAAAATTATTTCATTTAATCCATTTTAGAATAAGGCTGTAATGTAACAAAATGTGGAAAAGGTCAAGGGGTCTGAATACTTTCCGAATGCACTGTATACAGATGAATGTGAATACCCTTCAAATTAGTGGATTCGGCTATTTCAGCCCCACCCATTGTTGACAGGTGTATAAAATCGAGCACATTGCCATGCACTCTCCATAGACAAACATTGGCAGTAGAATGGCCTTACTGAAGAGCTCAGTGACTTTCAACATGGCACCGTCATAGAATGCCACCTTTCCAACAAGTCAGTTTGTCAAATTTCTGCCCTGCTAGAATTGCCCCGGTCAACTGTAAGTGCTGTTATTGTGAAGTGGAAATTTCTAAAAGCAACACCACTCAGCTGCACACAAGCCTAATATCACCATGTGCAATGCCAAGCGTCAGCTGGAGTTGTCTAAAGCTCGCCGCTATTGAACTCTGGAGCAGTGGAAACGCATTGTCTGGAGTGATGAATCACACTTCACCGTTTGGCGGATGTCAGGAGAACGCTACCTGCCCCAATGCATAGTGTCAACTGTAAAGTTTGGTTGAGGAGAAATAATGGTCTGGGGCTGTGTTTCATGGTTCGGGCTAGGCCCCTTAGTTCCAGTGAAGGGAAATCTTAACGCTACAGCATACAATGACATTCTGGATGATTCTGTGAATCCAACAGTTTGGGGAAAGCCCTTTCCTGTTTCTGCATGACAATGCCCCCGTGCACAAAGCGAGGTCCATACAGAAATGTTTTTTTGAGTTCGGTGTGGACGAACATGACTGGCGTGCACAGAGCCCTGACCTCAACCCCATTGAACACCTTAGGGATGAATTGGAATCCCGACTGACTGCGAGCCAGGCCTAATCGTCGAACATCAGTGCCTGACCTCACTAATGCTTTTGTGGTTGAATGGAAGCATGACCCCGCAGCAATGTTCCAACATCTAGTGGAAAGCCTTCCCAGATGAGTGGAGGCTGTTATAGCAGCAAAGGGGGGGACCAACTCTATATTAATGCCCATGATTCTGGAATGAGATGTTCGACAAGCAGGTGTCCACACACTTTTGGTAATGTAGTGTATGTCAAATCTAAAATATTTTAGTTGGGGGTCAACTGATGAAGGCAGTGATTGGCTAAGTACTGGTAGGGGAAATGCTGGTTTTATGCCTTGTGTGCCATTGTTATAGTAGGCAATGTAGCCAATGTTCTATAGTGATCTCTGGAATATGTATTGATGAATCCTATCAAGTTTCAGGCAAGACCTAAGTGCAGACTGTGTTGAAGTAACAATGTTTATTGTAACAACAGGGGCAGGCAAACAACAGGTCAAGACAGGCAGGGGTCGATAATCCAGAGTAGTGGGGCAAAGGTACAGGACGGCAGGCAGGCCCAGGGTCAGGTCAGGCAGAGGTCGGTACTCCAGAGTAGGGGCAAAGGCACAGGACGGCAGGCAGGCACAGGGTCAGGTCAGGCAGAGGTCGGTACTCCAGAGTAGGGGCAAAGGACAGGACGGCAGGCAGGCCCAGGGTCAGGACAGGCAGAGGTCGGTACTCCAGAGTAGGGGCAAAGGCACAGGACGGCAGGCAGGCCCAGGGTCAGGTCAGGCAGAGGTCGGTACTCCAGAGTAGGGGCAAAGGCACAGGACGGCAGGCAGGCCCAGGGTCAGGTCAGGCAGAAGTCGGTACTCCAGAGTAGGGGCAAAGGACAGGACGGCAGGCAGGCTCAGAGTCAGGACAAGCAAGGGTCACAACCAGGATGGCGAGACTAAGAGAGACTGGGGAAAAGCAGGAGCTGAGACAAACCACTGGTTGACTTGAACAAACAAGACAAACTGGCAACAGACAAACAGAAAACACCGTACCCAGGGGATAAGGGGAAGATGGGCGACACCTGGAGGGGGGTGGAGATAAGCACAAGGACAGGTAAATCAGATCAGGGCGTGACAAATCCTTGAAAGGCCTTCCATTGTGATATACATCATTTTCCAGTCTGATAACTCCAGGCAAATATGTTCTTGACAATAATAAATACAGTTTGATGAAATATTTACTATTATGGTCTGATTTAGATTGGGCCTTCAGGAGACGATCTCATATTGTTGCGGTCTGATGAAAAATCTTGTAACTCCTTTTTTTTTTTGCCGTTACATTTGAAATGTTTTAAATTTGTTGAGAGCAGTAACTCCCCCCAAAATGTACTCTGAACATTTCATGACTCTCGGACCAAGGACCAAGATGGTAGCCTTGTGGTTAGAGCGTTGGGCTAGTAACCGAAAGGTTGCTAAATCAAATCCCCAAGTTGACAAGTTAAAAATGGGTCGTTCTGTCCCTGATCAAGGCAGTTAACCCACTGTTCTTAAGCTGTCGTTGTAAATAAGAATTTGTTCTTAACTGACTTGCCTAGATAAATAAATAATCATTCTGAAGTTTCATATTTTTTTGCTCATTCATGGGAAAATTGTGGTCAAGAAAAGCTTCTGTTTTGGAGAGAAGAGATTTTCATCCGACATTGACGATATGACATTGTATATGGTTTTAAAATACATGTAAAATACACGCTTGAAAGCAATGTGACGGTGGGCAGTGGGGCTTGTAACACATCTCCATAGGAAGTGAAACAAAGGGTCCAGTCAGAACCGAGTGTGTCTGTGTGTGTGGACCTCTAGAGCGTCTTATCCCTCGAGCCAGAGGGACCAATAGGCCTCGTTGTTTCTGTCTGAGCTGAGACACTGAGTCAGCTGATGTGTGTGTGGGTGTGTCTTGTTCCTCTGCTTTGTGCCTGTCGGCGGGTCTGTTTATGACCTCATTCCCACAATCTTTGGCCTGGTACTGTCGCGTCTTTACTATTATTAACTGAAGACTGATAGTTTTTATCAAAGATTCTCTGTAATTAGTTACTATGCGACCAACTGATTAATCACGTAACTAATTAACTATGAAATCGGGGCACCAAGGGAAAATAGGGGGATGGGCTTGCTATACCCAAAAAGGCCAACGTCATGACAGTACAGATTAGGTTAGATCTCTGGAAATCTCTGAAATTGCTTTGGTGAAAGGTAATACATTGTACTGTTTACCATGTAAACATCAGCTAGCATCATCCTCTTCCTGGTTGCTTCCACTCTACGGTTATTTCAAGGAACTTTAGACTATTAGGATGGGAATGCTTGCAGAAATCTCATCTGTCTTGTATCACTGAGGGATTGTAACCACATTTCCATCTACAGTTTTTATGTGATTAAAGTCATTTGTTATGAACCAAAAAAATCACGACAGCTGTGATGGAAACAGGAAGTTTCAGGGCAATTCTATAAATGCTGACAGATAATTTGTTGATTCGATATGGTGGGATCTTTTTGTGTCTGTAAAATGAATTTAGTTGATAATGGCAGTCGACATGCCTTTATGAGCTAATATTGATATAATAACCATCATATAGGAAGTAAACTTGGAGTTACGCGATGATATGGTGTGTGGTCCTCCCACTACAACTCAGGAAACCATGCAGTTTATTAGGCTACAGATTAAATAAGTTATGATGAACTACACAAGGTGGGGAAGTGCACAGTGATCTTGATGCTCCTTTCCAATAAATATTGAGGGTCTGATTTTTGGTGACATGATGATCGATGCTTGTCTGCGTTTGACAAATAAAAATATTCTCACTCTTATCCATAATAATCTCATCATGTAGACCAGCCTTCCCGCACAGCCTACCTGCGAGCTGTTGGGTAGAGAGCACATGCAAAGACCAGAGTAGACACATTTGCTATTTAAATTCAACAGTTTTTGTGACAAAACTATCGGTAGAGCTGAACTGAGATGGAAACACATTGACCTTTAGATTTGTATTCTGTACATGAAAAATAAAATTTTGTGTGTGGATTTCTGTGCGTTTTTCATGCGGATTTTAGAATATTTGGATGGAAACATAGCTACTGACGCATTCTACTGTTCAACTGAAACATTGTTTTACGACTTTCAACTTCTTCCTTCCTGTGACTGCCTACTTCCTTCCTGTGACTGCCTACATCCTTTCTGTGACTGCCTACATCCTTTCTGTGACTGCCTACATCCTTTCTGTGACTGGCTACTTCCTTCCTGTGACTGCCTACATCCTTTCTGTGACTGCCTACATCCTTCCTGTGACTGCCTACATCCTTCCTGTGACTGCCTACATCCTTTCTGTGACTGCCTACATCCTTTCTGTGACTGCCTACTTCCTTCCTGTGATTGCCTACATCCTTTCTGTGACTGCCTACATCCTTCCTGTGACTGCCTACATCCTTTCTGTGACTGCCTACATCCTTTCTGTGACTGCCTACATCCTTTCTGTGACTGCCTACATCCTTCCTGTGACTGCCTACATCCTTTCTGTGACTGCCTACATCCTTCCTGTGACTGCCTACATCTTTCCTGTGACTGCCTACATCCTTTCTGTGACTGCCTACATCCTTTCTGTGACTGCCTACATCCTTTCTGTGACTGCCTACATCCTTCCTGTGACTGCCTACATCCTTTCTGTGACTGCCTATATCCTTCCTGTGACTGCCTACATACTTCCTGTGACTGCCTACATCCTTCCTGTGACTGCCTACATCCTTCCTGTGACTGCCTACATCCTTTCTGTGACTACCTACATCCTTTCTGTGACTACCTACATCCTTCATGTGACTGCCTACATCCTTTCTGTGACTACCTACATCCTTCCTGTGACTGCCTACATCCTTCCTGTGACTGCCTTCATCCTTCCTGTGACTGCCTACATATCTCTATCAATACCTAATGCTGATACAGCAGCATCATCAGTGGTGTCTGACCAATCATAATATCACTTATGCCATAGACTGGGGAATGTACTCTAGCCGCGTTCACGTGCTAGCAAGTTGAAAAGGTCAGTTTCCTAGTTCTGACTAGCACGTGCACGCGAGTACATTCCCCAGTCTATGACATAAGTGACATCATGATTGGTCAGACACCACTGATGATGCGGCTGTATCAGTCAGGCTCAGATGAACCTAATCGCTGCATTACCTCTAAGGGCCACAGACACCAGCTGCTGCCAGGTGCTTTCTCTGCTTCTGTGGCTTGGCCATTAAAGCTTTCACAGAGACGGACTTGCTCAGTTTTCCACAAACGCTTGGCCTATTTTCAGATTCCACCAGCTCCACAATTCTTCCTGAAATGATGACAATGCATTTTCCACTAATTGTACCTTCTGTATGTAGTCAGCCAAATACACTGTATATGGCAGACCAGATATATAATATATCACAATAGTTTACTTGGTGTAGATTTCTGGGTTTGGTTTGGATACTTCTAACCTTTGTTTCCTTCCTGTCTGTCCTTTCAGCAATCCTAAACCCCAAACAGCCGAAGGAGAACAAGAGCTTCAACTTCGACTACTCCTACTGGTCACATACCACGGTGAGTTTTGCCACACAAGTCCCACACTAGAGACTTGAATGTCGTGCATTTAAAGATCATGCAAGTCATGAGGTCAGTATTTACTCTGTAATTGCTTAATAAAGGTGTATTAAACCTCAATCCCTTTCGCTCTCCTCTCTCACTCTCTCTCTTCTTGCGCTCTCGCCCAATATCTCTCTCTCTCTGTCTCTCTCTCCTCTCTTGCTCTCTGTCTCTCTGTTTCTCTCTTGCTCTCTGTCTCTGTTTCTCTCTCCTCTCTTGCGCTCTCTCTCTCTCTCTCTCCTCTCTTGCTCTCTCTCTCTCTCTCTCTCCTCTCTTGCTCTCTCTCTCTCTCTCTCCTCTCTTGCTCTCTCTCTCTCTCTCTCTCTGTTTCTCTCCTCTCTTGCTCTCTCTCTCTGTTTCTCTCTCCTCTCTTGCTCTCTCTCTCTCTGTTTCTCTCTCCTCTCTTGCTCTCTCTCTCTCTGTTTCTCTCTCCTCTCTTGCTCTCTCTCTCTCTGTTTCTCTCTCCTCTCTTGCTCTCTCTCTCTCTCTGTTTCTCTCTCCTCTCTTGCTCTCTCTCTCTCTCTGTTTCTCTCTCCTCTCTTGCTCTCTCTCTCTCTCTGTTTCTCTAACCTCTCTTGCTCTCTCTCTCTCTCTGTTTCTCTAACCTCTCTTGCTCTCTCTCTCTCTCTGTTTCTCTAACCTCTCTTGCTCTCTCTCTCTCTCTGTTTCTCTAACCTCTCTTGCACTCTCTCTCTCTCTCTGTTTCTCTAACCTCTCTTGCGCTCTCTCTCTCTCTCTGTTTCTCTCTCCTCTCTTGCTCTCTCTCTCTCTCTGTTTCTCTCTCTTGCTCTCTCTCTCTCTCTGTTTCTCTCTCCTCTCTTGCTCTCTCTCTCTCTCTGTTTCTCTAACCTCTCTTGCTCTTTCTCTCTCTCTGTTCTCTAACCTCTCTTGCTCTCTCTCTCTCTCTGTTTCTCTAACCTCTCTTGCGCTCTCTCTCTCTGTTTCTCATCTCCTCTCTTGCCCTCTCTCTCCTCTCTTGCTCTCTTGCCCTCTCTCTCCTCTCTTGCTCTCTCTCTGTTTCTCTAACCTCTCTTGCCCTCTCTCTCCTCTCTTGCTCTCTCTCTGTTTCTCTAACCTCTCTTGCTCTCTCTCTCTCTTGTTTCTCTAACCTCTCTTGCGCCTCTCTCTCTCGTTTCTCTCTCCTCTCTTGCCCTCTCTCTCCTCTCTTGCTCTCTTGCCCTCTCTCTCCTCTCTTGCTCTCTCTCTGTTCTCTAACCTCTCTTGCCCTCTCTCTCCTCTCTTGCTCTTCTCTCTGTTTCTCTAACCTCTCTTGCTCTCTCTCTCTCTCTGTTTCTCTAACCTCTCTTGCTCTCTCCTCTCTCTCTGTTTCTCTAACCTCTCTTGCTCTCTCTCTCTCTCTGTTTCTCTAACCTCTCTTGCTCTCTCTCTCTCTCTGTTTCTCTAACCTCTCTTGCTCGCTCTCTCTCTCTGTTTCTCTAACCTCTCTTGCTCTCTCTCTCTCTCTGTTTCTCTCTCTCTCTCTCTCATTCTCTCTCCTCTCTTGCTCTCTCTTCTCTCTTTCTCTCTCCTCTCTTGCTCTCTCTTCTCTGTTTCTCTCTCTCTCTCTCATTCTCTCTCTCTCTCTGTTTCTCTCTCCTCTCTTGCTCTCTCTCTCTCTCTCTGTTTCTCTCTCCTCTCTTGCTCTCTCTCTCTCTCTGTTTCTCTAACCTCTCTTGCTCTCTCTCTCTCTCTCTGTTTCTCTAACCTCTCTTGCTCTCTCGCTCTCTCTGTTTCTCTAACCTCTCTTGCTCTCTCGCTCTCTCTGTTTCTCTAACCTCTCTTGCTCTCTCGCTCTCTCTGTTTCTCTAACCTCTCTTGCTCTCTCTCTCTCTCTGTTTCTCTAACCTCTCTTGCTCTCTCTTCTCTGTTTCTCTCTCTCTCTTGCTCTCTCTTCTCTGTTTCTCTCTCTCTCTCTCTCATTCTCTCTCCTCTCTTGCTCTCTCTTCTCTGTTTCTCTCTCTCTCCTCTCTTGCTCTCTCTTCTCTGTTTCTCTCTCTCTCTCTCTCTCATTCTCTCTCCTCTCTTGCTCTCTCTCTCTGTTTCTCTCATTCTCTCTCCTCTCTTGCTCTCTCTCTCTGTTTCTCTCTCTCTCTCTCTCTCTCTCTCTCTCTCTGTTTCTCTCTCTCTCTCTCTCTCTCTGTTTCTCTCTCTCTCTCTCTCTCTCTCTCTCTCTCTCTCTCTCTGCAGCCGGACGACATCAACTATCATTCACAGAAGCAGGTGTACAAAGACATTGGAGAGGAGATGTTGCTGCATGCCTTTGAGGGCTACAACGTGTGTATCTTTGCATATGGCCAGACTGGATCTGGGAAGAGCTACACCATGATGGGCAAGCAGGACCAGAAGGACCAGCAAGGCATTATCCCTCTGGTAGGATGGATGGATAAATGGATGGATGACAAAATGTAGTAAAGACATCATAATCTATAGTTACTTCATCACGTACATGTCAAATACTGAAACTATGAAAACACATTTAGGTTTATGCAAACAAAATGCCTCTTATTCATAATACATACTGATTGCTGTGATCAATGACCCAAGCCCAGCTCAGTTAATCCCTACCATTGTGTCACTGAGTTGTCATAATGCTTCAGCAAATGTACATTATCCCTTGTGCGTTGGTAGACACAATGTAAGTAACCTAATTTATGTCGCTCTTAACTGACCTGAATGTCTCTGCTCATCCTACATATATTGTATGCAGTAATCATTATGAACCAGAGTTAAACTGTTAGCACTGAGGTGGTGTGCCCTAGTAGGACGTCCACTGTGTGCAGCACACCCTGCACTAACATAAATAATATGAGCATGTCTACTTCTGCTAAGCATCCCAGTAAAGCAATGAAAACAATCAAGTATCACAGAAAAGTGCAAAATAAATTGCCCATGTGAACATATGTAGCTTAAGAAACAAGGTTCATGAAATACATTTTTTACTAGTAACAGATGACATTCATATTCTGACAATCTCTGAAACTCACTTAGATAATACCTTTGATGATACAGTGGTAGCAACACATGGTTATAACATCTACAGAAAAGACAGAAATGCCCATGGTGGAGGTGTAGCGCTTTATAGTCATGATCTACAGGTTCATCTGTCTCACTTGAATCCCATTCTTGTGGGAAGCTGCTATAGGCCACCAAGTGCTAATAGTCCATATCTGGATAACATGTGAAATGATTGATAATGTATGTGATATCGATAGAGAGGTATAATTTCTGGGTGATTTTAAATATTGACTGGCTTTCATTAGGCTGCCCACTCAAGAGAACTTCACACTGTAACTAGTAACTGCAACCTCGTTCAGGTTATCGATCAACCTACCAGGGTAGTTACAAACAGCACAGGAATGGAATCATCAACATGTATTGATCACATCTTTACTGATGCTGCAGAAATTTGCTTTAAAGCAGTATCCATATCCATCGGATGTAGTGTCACAATATAGTAATGGCGCCAGAGGGGATGGCTGCCGTTTTACAGGCTCCTAACCAACTGTGCTATTCTGTTTGCTTTTTCGCATTGTTTGTAACTTATTTTGAACATAAAGTTGACGCTATGGTCTCTTATGACTGAAAAGAGCTTCTGGACATCAGAACAGCGATTACTCACCTTGAACTGGGCAAATGAGTCCGACGTAAATTATATACTGCTCTCCGGAGACCCGGCCCAAATCCCTGTCATTTGCGGGAAGAAAAGGCAGAGATACAGAGGGAGAAGGTTGGGATGCCTTGTTAGGATTCGTAGGCGAGTGAGAATATCACCACTACCATTGGTTCTATTGGCCAATGTGCAATCACTGGAAAACAAACTGGATGAACGGCCGAGACTATCCTACCAATGGGACATTAAAACATGTAATATCTTATGTTTCACCGAGTCATGGCTGAACGACGACATGGATAATATAGAGTTGTCCTGGTTTTCCGTCCATCGGCAGGACAGAGCAGCTACGTGTGGTAAGACGAGGGGCAGGGGTGTGTGTCTATTTGTCAATAACAGCTGATGCACAATGTTTAATATTAAAGAAGTCTCAAGGTATTGCTCACCTGAGGTAGAGTACCTCATGATGAGCTGTAGATCACACTACCAAGAGAGTTCTCATCTATATTGTTCATAGCCGTCTATTTACCACCACAAACCGATGCGGGCACTAAGACCGCTCTCAACGAGCTGTTTAAGGCCATAAGCAAAAGAAAATGCCCATCCAGAAGCGGCGCTCCTAGTGGCCGGGGACTTTAATGCAGGCAAACTAAAATCAGTTTTACATCATTTCTACCAGCATGTCACATGTGCAACCAGAGGAAAAAACTCTAGACCACCTTTACTCCACACACAGAGATGCATACAAAGCTCTCCCTCGCCCTCCATTTGTCAAATCTGACTATAATTCTATCCTCCTGAAGCAAAAACTAAAGCAGGAAGTAGCAGTGATTCTCTCAATACGGAAGTGGTCAGATGACGTGGTTGCTACGCTACAGAACTGTTTTGCAAACACAGACTGGAATATGTTCCGTGATTCATCCAATGGCATTGAGGAGTATACCCCCTCAGTCACTGGCTTCATCATTAAGTGCATTGACGACGTCGTCCCCACATTGACTGTACATACATATCCCAACCAGAAGCCATGGATTACAGGCAACATCCGCACTGAGATAAAGTCTAGAGCTGCGGCTTTCAAGGAGTGGGACACTAATCCGGACGTTTATAAGAAATCCCGCTATGCCCTTAGACGAACCATCAAACAGGCAAAGTGTCAATACAGGATTAAGATTGAATCCTACTACTCCGGCACTGACGTTCGTCAGATGTGGCAGGGCTTGCAAACTATTACGGACTACAAAGGGAAACACAGTCGCTTCAAGGCAAGCAAAACTGAAGCATGCATGAGAGCACCAGCTGTCCCGAAAGACTGTGTGATCACGCTCTCCGTAGCCGATGTGAGCAAGACCTTTAAACAGGTCAACATTCACAAGGCCAGGGCGTGTACTCAGAGCATGAGCAGACCAACTGGCAAGTGTCTTCACTGACATTTTCAACCTCTCCCTGACCGAGTATGTAATTCCCAAGTTTCAAGCAGACCATCATAGTTCCAGTGCCAAGAAAGTGAAGGTAACTTGCCTAAATGACTACCTCCTCGTAGCACTCACATTGGTAGCCATGAAGTGCTTTGAAAGGCTGGTCATGGCTCACATCAACACCATCAATGCAGAAACCCTAGACCCTCTCCAATTCACATACAACCCCAACTCCACACTGCCCTTACCCACATGGACAAAAATAAAAGCTATGTGAGAATGATGTTCATTCATACAGCTCAGCATTCAACACCATAGTGCCCTCAAAGCTCATCGCTAAGCTAAGGACTCTGGAACTAAACACCTCCCTCTGCAACTGGATCCTAGACTTCCTCATGGGCCGCTCCCAGGTGGTAAGGGTAGGCAACAACACATCTGCCACGCTGATCCTCAACACAAGGGCACCTCAGGGGTGTGTGCTTACTGCCCTCCTGTACTCCCTGTTCACCCACGACTTCGTGGCCAAGCACAACTCCAACAGCATCATTATGTTTGCTGACGACACAACAGTGATATTTTTTTATTTATCCTCTATTTTACCAGGTAAGTTGACTGAGAACATGTTCTCATTTGCAGCAACGACCTGGGGAATAGTTACAGGGGAGAGGAGGGGGATGAATGAGCCAATTGTAAACTGGGGATTATTAGGTGACCGTGATGGTTTGAGGGCCAGATTGGGAATTTAGCCAGGAAGGCTTGATCACCAACAACGATGAGACAGCCTATAGGGAGGAAGTCAGAGACCTGGCAGTGTGTTTCCAGGACAACCTCTCCCTCAATGTGAGCAAGACAAAGGAGATGATCGTGGACTACAGGAAAAGGAGAGCCGAACAGGCCCCCATTAACATCGACAGGGCTGTAGTGGAGCGTGTCGAGAGTTTCAAATTATTTGGTGTCCACATCACCAACAAACTATCATGGTCCAAACACACCAAGACAGTTGTGAAGAGGGCACGACAACACCTTTTCCCCCTCAGGAGACTGAAAAGATTTGGCATAGGTCCTCAGATCCTCAAAAAGTTATGCTGCTGCACCATCGAGAGCATCCTTACCGGTTGCATCACCGCCTGGTATGGCAGCTGCTCGGCATCCGGCCGTAAGGCGCTACAGAGGGAAGTGCGTACGACCCAGTACATCACTGGGACCAAGCTTCCTGCTGCTACTCAGTGTTTATTATCTATGCATAGTCACTTTACCCCAACCTACACTTTACCCCAAACTACCTCGACTAACCTGTACCCCCGCACATTGACTCGGTACCGGTACCCCCTGTATATAGCCTCGCTATTGTTATGTAATTTAATTGTGTTACTTTTTATTTGTTACTTTAGTTTATTTACTAAATATTTTCTTAACTATATTTCTGTCACGTTCTGACCTTAGTTCTTTTGTTATGTCTTTGATTAGGTCAGGGCGTGAGTTGGGTGGGTTGTCTATGTTCCTTTTTCTATGTTTTGGGATTTCTGTGTTTGGCCTGGTATGGTTCTCAATCAGAGGCAGCTGTCAATCGTTGTTCCTGATTGAGGACCATACTTAGGTAGCCTGGTTTCACTTTTGAGTTGTGTGTGATTATTTTCCGTGTCAGTATTTGTTCCACACGGGACTGTTTCGGTTTTTGTTTCTTCACTTCGTTATTTTGTATTTTGGTGTTCAGGCAAATAAACATAATGAACACGTACCACGCTGTGCATTGGTCCGATCTCTCCTACTCCTCCTCAGACGAAGAGGAGGAAAGCCGTTACAATTTCTTGATCTGCATTGTTGGTTAAGGGCTTGTAAGTAAGCATTTCACTGTAAGGTCTACACCTATTGTATATCCCCAGCTTGAGACAAATACAATTTGGTTTTTAGTAACCATATCAAGGAAAACCAAAGTTCCAAAGGCTGGCCCTAATATAGTGTATAAGAGGTCATACAATACATTTTGTATTGATTCCTATGTTGTTGATTTAAAGAACATTTGTTGATCTGTGGTGTGCAATGAGGAGCAACCATACGCTGCACTTGACACATTTATTAAATTGCTTATTTCAGTTACTAATAAGCATGCATCCATTAAAAACAATATTGTTGTCTATCAACAATGACAAGCCACTGAGGTCTGATTTAATGGAAAATTACTGAGGATAATAGTGGACAATATTGCCACTCCTTATTTGCCATATTTTCAATCTAAACCTACTAGAAAGTGTGTTCCGTATGGTTGCTCCTACAAATCATTCACTAAACTCTAAACCTCAACTAAATCTTGTAATAAATCATGTGCAATTTGAGCAAGTTGAGGTGACTAAATCGCTAGGAGTAACCCTGGATTATAAACTGTCATGGTCAAAACATGTTGATACAACAATGGCTAAGATGGGAAGAAGTCTGTCCATAATTAAGCGCTGCTCTGCCTTTTTAACAACACAATCAACAAGGCAGGTCCTACAGGCCCTGGTTTTGTCACACCTGGACTACTGTTCAATCATGTGGTCAGGTGCCACAAAGAGGGACCTCGGAAAATGACAATTGGCTCAGAACAGGGCAGCACGGCTGGCCCTTAAATGTACACGGAGAGCTGACATTAATCATTTGCATGTCAATCTTTCATGGCTCAAAGTGGAGGAGAGATTGACTTCATCACTACTTGTGTTGACATGCTGAATGCACCGAGGTGTCTGTTTAAACTACTAGCACACAGCTCAGACACCTGATCATACCCCACAATACATGCCAACAGAAGTCTCTTCACAGTCCCCAAGTATAGAACAGACTATGGGAGGCGCACAGTACTAAATAGAGCCATGGCTACATGGAACTCTATTCCACAGTACTACATAGAGCCATGGCTACATGGAACTCTATTCCACAGTACTACATAGAGCCATGGCTACATGGAACTCTATTCCACAGTACTACATAGAGCCATGGCTACATGGAACTCTATTCCACAGTACTACATAGAGCCATGGCTACATGGAACTCTATTCCACAGTACTACATAGAGCCATGGCTACATGGAACTCTATTCCACAGTACTACATAGAGCCATGGCTACATGGAACTCTATTCCACATCAGATTTAAAAAACAGATACAAATACACCTTATGGAACAGCGGAGGCTGTGAAGAGACACAAATATACAGGCACAGACACACACACACAGCCACAGACACACACACACACACAGCCACAGACACACACACACACACAGCCACAGACACACACACAGGCACAGACACACACACAGGCACAGACACACATACACATGAGAAGACACTCACTCTACACATACACATGAATTTTGTAGATATGTGATAGTAGATTAGTGGCCTGAGGAAACACACTTAATGGGTTGTGAAAGTGTTATAACATATAATGTCATGTAATATTTAAAATGGTATATAACTGCCTTAATGTTCCTGGACCCCAGGAAGAGTGCAGCAGCTAATGGGGAGCCTTAATAAATACAAATAACAACAATAATAATAACAACAAATGACCCTCCATGCTTTCTTCTCTGCTAGCTGTGTGAGGACCTCTTCACCAAGATCAGTGACAGCAATACCGACAACAGCTTGTCCTACTCCGTAGAGGTGAGTGCTCCCGACCCTCTACTGTTTTTAGAGTAAGCTTGAATACAAGAGAGGCCTACTCCATAGTAGGTTAGGGATTTTAAAGTGTTAACGTTTTGGCGTTATAATAAGGTTGGCAGCAACATGGAAAATCGTTGTGGAAATCTGTTTCAGCTCAAGTCGACTACAAAATACACAATGCATTGCCACTATGCATTGCCCCTTTCTATAATATATCTAGCAACGGCACCATGCAATGCATCCTGGACTAAAGAGGCAGACAAATTAGAAAAATGTGCTAGACCCTCCGTTAAATTGACAATTTCTCGGGGTAGGAATAAGATAGATGCAAAACATGCAAAAGAAAATGCAAACATAAGATCAATGGCTCATTCGAGAGACGCCATCCTCCCGAGTTATGACATCGGCCAGGATTGAAATGTGATGTATGATAGAGGGTTTCGCCATCTTAAAGTCGTATTCCTATTAACTTCCAGAATAGTGAGAGTGACTTTATCACGGTGCTTCATCATACCGGCCTGCTTTCTGCCTGTTTGAACGCCAATCAATCAGATACACATGAAATGACCCTGGGAATTGTTAGAACATCACTCAGAGATGCTCAAATACGATATAACACTCAAAATGAAGGAAACTTTACTTTAACTCCAGGGGGATATGAATAGCTCTGTTAAATCTATATAGAATCCACCATAACTAATTGTATCCTAACGTGGTTGACAGTCATGAAATGGCAAATCCACATTAGGGTGCTTAACCCCAAGACAAGTCATATGTAAAAACAATGGGGAAGACACAGTATTGTCATAATGCAAACATAAGATAAGAGTTCTGATAAGAGAGTCTTTTGTATCCCAAGTTCTCAATAGATGTTTGATTGGCACTTAGTTGGTTTGATTGGCACTTAGTTGGTTTGATTGGCACTTAGTTGGTTTGATTGGCACTTAGTTGGTTTGATTGGCACTTAGTTGGTTTGATTGGCACTTAGTTGGTTTGATTGGCACTTAGTTGGTTTGATTGGCACCTAGTTGGTTTGATTGGCACCTAGTTGGTTTGATTGGCACCTAGTTGGTTTGATTGGCACCTAGTTGGTTTGATTGGCACCTAGTTGGTTTGATTGGCACCTAGTTGGTTTGATTGGCATCTGGTTGGTTTGATTGGCACTTGGTCGGTTTGATTGGCACTTAGTTGGTTTGATTGGCACTTCTATAGAGTATTGACGACCTCCACAGGTGAGCTACATGGAGATCTACTGTGAGCGTGTGCGTGACCTGCTAAACCCGAAGAACAAAGGGAACCTGCGTGTGAGAGAGCACCCCCTGATGGGGCCCTACGTGGAGGATCTGTCGAAACTGGCCGTCACCTCCTACAACGACATCCAGGACCTGATGGAGTCTGGCAACAAGGCCAGGTAAATGAGACTTTCAGTGGATGGATGATGGATGGATGGATGATAGATGGGTGGGTTGGAAGGGTGGATGAAAGAGGGAGGGATGGATGGATGATAGATGGGTGGGTTGGAATGATGGATGAAAGAGGGAGGGATGGATGGATGATAGATGCGTGGGTTGGAATGATGGATGAAAGAGGGAGGGATGGATGGATGATAGATGGGTGGGTTGGAAGGGTGGATGGTGGATGAAAGAGGGATGGATGGATGGATGATAGATGGGTGGGTTGGAATGGTGGATGGTGGATGAGGGAGGGATGGATGGATGATGGATGGATGGATGATAGGTGGGTGGGTTGGAATGGTGGATGGTGGATGAAAGAGGGAGGGATGGATGATAGATGGATGGGTTGGAAGGGTGGATGGTGTATGAAAGAGGGATGGATGGATGATAGATGGATGGGTGGGCGGGCGGGTGGGTGGATGGTGGATGAAAGAGGGAGGGATGGATGGATGTCATAAGGTTACATTCTCTCTTCCTTCAGGACGGTGGCAGCCACCAACATGAACGAGACCAGCAGCCGCTCTCACGCTGTCTTCAACATCATCTTCACTCAGAAGAAACACGACATGGATTCAGAGAACACGTCTGAGAAGGTACGGTACAGGCTTACAACAACTTAATGACCAGGTTCAACCTCCTCTTCAAGCTTCTGCAATGGTTTGAGGCCAAAGAGTTAATAACTCTGACCAATATGTATGGTTTACACTTTTATAGTTGAGATCTATTGTCATGTTATCTGGACATCCACAGTGTTATCATTTTATGATAACTGGTGATCATTTTATGATAACACTACTCAGTGCTCATTACAGATAAGCCCTCACAGAGCGTTTATTGGGGCTGCCGCTGTGTATTTGGAATCTGGACATTTTCCCTTTACAATACAGAGTACGGAGGCAGATTCATGCCAAAATAAATGATGACACCAGAGTGGTTTCTTGTTGCAGGTGAGCAAGATCAGCCTGGTGGATCTGGCTGGGAGTGAGAGAGCTGACTCTACAGGAGCCAAAGGAACCAGGCTGAAGGTGAGAGGGTATTTTTTGGGTCTACTTTATGGGCTGAATTTCATCCCCCAGTGATGGCGATGTATGAATTCCTCAAAGTTTTGAGTTAACATTTCTAGTTGACACGTCTATACATTTTACAAAGCATCTAGGCTCTGAGTCTCGAGATTGTGGAGATTGTAGTTTTTGCGTCCCAAGCAATGCTTCCCGATTGATTAACTACGCCCCATCTGTTCCTTTTCAGGAAGGAGCAAATATCAACAAATCTCTAACCACACTGGGAAAAGTCATCTCTGCTTTAGCTGAAGTGGTTAGAGTCCTTACTCTTCTGTACACAACTCGTTGTCTGTATGGTAATTTAAGCAACTTGGTAAGACTGTCTATTAATTCAATACTGTCAACTTCTTATCTTTCTAGGACTCCGCACCAAATAAGGTACACCATTTCAATTACTTATTCAATTTCTGTCATAAGAAAATATTTGGGGAAATGGTATTAAGAGATGGATGATTAACAAACATTTCTTCTTAGATGTATTCCTACATTTGTCAACATGTAAATGCACTTCTATTGAAGCAGCATTCTAATTGGGAAGATTATCTGTTAACAGAACAAGAAGAAGAAGAAGGTGGAGAGCCATATCCCATACAGAGACTCAGTGCTGACCTGGCTACTGAGAGAGAACCTGGGTACGTGCTTTCCACCTAGTAGCCCAGGTCCTGCCGACTACGATAATTGTAGCGTCCTCATCACTGTTTACTCTTTTGTTTAATTCCTTTGCAGATACCCTTTAAATAATCCTTCCTCCTCTCGCCCTCATCCACAATTCATCTGTTTTCCCCCTTCTTTCTGTCCATTAGGAGGTAACTCTCGTACCGCCATGGTGGCAGCCCTCAGCCCTGCTGATATCAACTATGACGAGACCCTGAGCACCCTCAGGTAAGAACCCAGCTCTGGGGTAACATTCTCCTGTTAAAAACATAGTAGTCATTGGATGACCCTATAGTACTTCACTGTCATCATTTGTGAAGTGTAATGACAATGCATTAGGAGACTAAACCAGAAAGTAAACCAGGAGCTTCAAGTAAGGATGCCTTGAAGGCTCCCATGTTTTCACTGTCAATGTAATTATGAACAAAGTAGAATTGAGATTTTGGGGTGAATGTCCCCTTTAATGGTTTTCATTCTCTCAGGTATGCAGACCGCGCTAAGCAGATCCGCTGTAACGCTGTTATCAACGAGGACCCCAACAACCGTCTGGTGCGTGAGTTGAAGGAGGAGGTGTGTCGCCTCAAGGACCTCCTCTTTGCTCAGGGTCTGGGAGATATCATAGACAGTGAGTACACACACACACACACACACACACACACACACACACACACACACACACACACACACACACACACACACACACACACACACACACACACACACACACACACACACACACACACACAGGATGAGTGTCTCACACACACTCTTCTCTCTCCCCTCTCCTCTCAGCGTATCGATGTCCTGGTCCTGTGATAGCTGGTTTGAAAAGTGTGTATATTCTGGCAACCTCACGCTTTTGCAGCTAACTTGACAATAAAGCTCAAACTCTTATGACACTAAAGTCCTTACACCCCAGAGCTATGACAGGACTCCGAACCAAAACTCATCTAAAACCTATAGAAAGGTTTTACATGAGACCAGCAGACCCTGTAGACAAGACACTGCTCTCATAGTACTTTCCATGTTCTCATTTCCCTCGTTTATCTGCACTGATCTGCAAACATGGGATAGGTGAACGCAAGATGGTGGACTCCTCTTAGGGAACAGACTTGTCCACCTGTCCAGTCCTTTCAGATCAGTGTAGATCAAGAAGAGGACACTAGGGGAGGAAGCCATTTTAGACTGTTGGAATGCATGCACCCTTGGTTACACCGGTTCTCTTCTGGGTGTGTAGCTAGCTGATTGGATGCTCTGCTTCTGAAGAGGAGCTTTCATATGCCAGGTTCTTAATGTGGGCTCTGGTTGGAGCTCAGCTGCCTTCTAATTCACACTGCTTGCCCGGCATAATTGTCCCTTGCGGATGAATAACGTTTTTTGGAATTGTATTGAATTGAATTCAATAATGCTTTCACAGCCTTTCAGCCTGGAGATTATACTGCAAGTAAGAACTAAAAGACATTTCTTCTAGGCTGCCCTATATATTGGCTGGTCTTCATATAACATTGCTTGTTTTTAGCTTTGTATTTAATGTATTTTGCATATGAATGTCAGAGAAATGCATTGGCTCTAATTTATCGTATGCTTAACATATTCCGTCAGTTTAAGTTCCTCTTTTCTCGCTCTCTCTGCAGTGGCTTTGGTAAGCACCTGTCTGCTTCTACAATCCATCTTTTGAGCTCTCTTCTTCTTTTTGTTGCTCTTCCCTTTCCTCCATATGTCCATCTCTCTGTTTTTCTCTCCACCCCGATGTCTCCTCTTCCTCACCTTCCTGCTGTCTGCTCCCTCTCTCTCCCTCTCTCCCCCACACACTCCCGCTCTTCTTCTGGCAGACTTGTGTGATTACAACAACTTTGTCAATAAACGCCAGGCTGTCAATCAAATGGGTGATCTATCCACAGTGACCAATGCCATGACTGGGATGAGCCCCTCCCCCTCACTCTCTGCTCTGTCCAGCCGCGCGGGCTCCATGGCAAACCTGCACGACCGCATCTTCAGCCCCGCCTCCGAGGAGGCCATAGAGAGACTCAAGGTAGGGTGAAATGAGAGGTAGTGGGGGAGTGAGTAGGTGACTGTGTGAGCTAAAGGGATTGAAGGAGAAAGAGACAGGGTGGGAAAGGGAGAGAGAGGAGGAGAGGAAGGCGGTGGGGAGAGAGAGACGGCTGGGGACAGATAGAGATAGAGAGGAGAAGAAGAAAATTAGAGAGAGACGGCAAGGGTGAGGGAGGCTAACCACAATGCTTAGTAATACCATGTGTGTACCATACCAATTTAGACATTTGTCATTCTTTCCACCCTAGGAAACAGAGAAAATCATTGCAGAGCTCAATGAAACTTGGGAGGAGAAGCTGCGCCGTACTGAAGATATCCGGATGCAGAGGTGTGTTAGACGGATTGAGCCATTATCCTCATCTAAATCAAATCAAATGTATTTATATAGCCCTTCGTACATCAGCTGATATCTCAAAGTGCTGTACAGAAACCCAGCCTAAAACCCCAAACAGCAAGCAATGCAGGTGTAGAAGCACGGTGGCTAGGAAAAACTCCCTAGAAAGGCCAAAACCTAGGAAGAAACCTAGAGTCCCTCTGTCTTAAATAACCGTTATAACTAACCCAAACCCCAATCCCCCAAAAACATGGCTCTCTGTTATCTGTAGGGAAGCCCTACTGGCTGAGATGGGTGTGGCCATGAGAGAAGATGGAGGCACCGTGGGCGTGTTCTCCCCCAAGAAGGTCAGAACCTCAAAAATACAGTACACCCCTATCACAACTGTAATGATATCCATTACAGTACCCATAATGCTCTGTACATAATATTTTTTCCCCCCATCATGCTACAACAACCCCTGTCAACAACATTTAGACAAAAGTCCTAATGTTCATGTCTTTCTTCCAGACCCCTCACCTGGTGAACCTAAACGAGGACCCGTTGATGTCTGAGTGCTTACTCTACTACATCAAAGATGGGACCACCAAGTGAGAACGACTGCTTTATTTCACCTGCAGGAAATGTGCACTTTTCATTGAGAACTATTTTGGACTGAGGTGGCCAACAGTCCTGTAGTACAGTATATATGGATTCGGAGTAGAGGGGTCAGCTGTTTAAGTTTACTACCTGGAATATCAAAGGTGATGAGTGGTCCTGTGAAGTGGACGAGGATATTTTATCATCTTCCGAATGTGAAGACTGAAATAGCTTTCTTACAAGAAATACATCTGCGTACAGAAAATCACTCTGGACTCCATGTCCTCTGTATCTTTCCCTCAGGGTGGGTCGTGAGGACGCCAGAAGTCGCCAGGACATCGTGCTCAGCGGCCATTTTATCCAGGACGAGCACTGCACCTTCAGCAGCACCACAGGCCCCGGGGGAGAAGGTGAGACTGAAGTGACCAACTGTGGACGAACCATGCTAGTTCTATTAGTTATATTTCTATGGGAGAAATAACTGGTAGATTATGCCTGAGTGCACCAGAGGTTATAGAGACTCTGTAGAGACTGGGACTAGTGAGACTGGTGTTATAGAGTAAAATGACTGGGCTATAGACTATAGATTAGGATGACTGGGTTATAGACTATATATTAAGATGACTGGCCAATAGACTATAGATTAGAATGACTGCTGTTATAGATTAGAATGACTGCTGTTATAGATCAGGATGACTGGTGTTATAGACTATAGTTTAGGAAAACTGGGTTATAGAATATAGATTAGGAAAACTGGGTTATAGACTATAGATTAGGATGACTGGTGTTATAGACTATAGATTAGGATGACTGGTGTTATAGACTATAGATTAGGATGACTGGTGTTATAGACTATAGATTAGGAAAACGGGGTTATAGACTATAGATTAGGCTGACTGGTGTTATAGACTATAGATTAGGATGACTGGTGTTATAGACTATAGGAAGACTGGTGTTATAGATTAGGATGACTGGTGTCATAGACTATAGATTAGGAAAACTGGGTTATAGATGAGGAAAACTGGGTTATAGACTATAGATTAGGATGACTGGTGTTATAGAGTATAGGAAGACTGGTGTTATAGATTAGGATGACTGGTGTTATAGACTAGGAAGACTGGTGTTATAGATTAGGATGACTGGTGTTATAGACTATAGGAAGACTGGTGTTATAGATTAGGATGACTGGTGTTATAGACTATAGGAAGACTGGTGTTATAGATTAGGATGACTGGTGTTATAGATTAGGATGACTGGTGTTATAGACTATAGATTAGGAAAACTGGGTTATAGACTATAGATTAGGATGACTGGTGTTATAGACTATAGATTAGGATGACTGGTGTTATAGACTATAGATTAGGATGACTGGTGTTATAGACTATAGATTAGGATGACTGGTGTTATAGACTATAGATTAGGATGACTGGTGTTATAGACTATAGATTAGGATGACTGGTGTTATAGATTAGGATGACTGGTGTTATAGATTAGGATGACTGGTGTTATAGACTATAGATTAGGATGACTGGGTTATAGACTATATATTAAGATGACTGGCCAATAGACTATTGATTAGGATGACTGATGTTATAGACTATAGATTAGAATGACTGCTGTTATAGATTAGGATGACTGGTGTTATAGACTAAAGTTTAGGAAAACTGGGTTATAGACTATAGATTAGGAAAACTGGGTTATAGACTATAGATTAGGATGACTGGTGTTAAAGACTATAGGAAGACTGGTGTTATATATTAGGATGACTGGTGTTATAGACTATAGGAAGACTGGTGTTATAGATTAGGATGACTGGTGTTATAGACTATAGGAAGACTGGTGTTATAGATTAGGATGACTGGTGTTATAGACTATAGGAAGACTGGTGTTATAGACTAGGATGACTGGTGTTATAGACTATAGGAAGACTGGTGTTATAGATTAGGATGACTGGTGTTATAGACTATAGATTAGGATGACTGGTGTTATAGACTATAGATTAGGATGACTGGTGTTATAGACTATAGGAAGACTGGTGTTATAGATTAGGATGACTGGTGTTATAGACTATAGGATGACTGGTGTTATAGACTATATGAAGACTGGTGTTATAGATTAGGAAGACTGGTGTTATAGACTATAGGAAGACTGGTGTTATAGACTATAGGAAGACTGGTGTTATAGATTAGGATGACTGGTGTTATAGATTAGGATGACTGGTGTTATAGATTAGGATGACTGGTGTTATAGACTATAGATTAGGATGACTGGTGTTATAGATTAGGATGACTGGTGTTATAGACTATAGGAAGACTGGTGTTATAGATTAGGATGACTGGTGTTATAGACTATAGGAAGACTGGTGTTATAGATTAGGATGACTGGTGTTATAGACTATAGATTAGGAAAACTGGTTTATAGACTATAGATTAGGATGACTGGTGTTATAGACTATAGGAAGACTGGTGTTATAGATTAGGATGACTGGTGTTATAGATTAGAATGACTGCTGTTATAGATTAGGATGACTGGTGTTATAGACTATAGTTTAGGAAAACTGGGTTATAGAATATAGATTAGGAAAACTGGGTTATAGACTATAGATTAGGATGACTGGTGTTATAGACTATAGATTAGGATGACTGGTGTTATAGACTATAGATTAGGATGACTGGTGTTATAGACTATAGATTAGGAAAACGGGGTTATAGACTATAGATTAGGCTGACTGGTGTTATAGACTATAGATTAGGATGACTGGTGTTATAGACTATAGATTAGGAAAACTGGGTTATAGACTATAGGAAGACTGGTGTTATAGATTAGGATGACTGGTGTCATAGACTATAGATTAGGAAAACTGGGTTATAGATGAGGAAAACTGGGTTATAGACTATAGATTAGGATGACTGGTGTTATAGAGTATAGGAAGACTGGTGTTATAGATTAGGATGACTGGTGTTATAGACTAGGAAGACTGGTGTTATAGATTAGGATGACTGGTGTTATAGACTATAGGAAGACTGGTGTTATAGATTAGGATGACTGGTGTTATAGACTATAGGAAGACTGGTGTTATAGATTAGGATGACTGGTGTTATAGATTATAGGAAGACTGGTGTTATAGACTATAGATTAGGAAAACTGGGTTATAGACTATAGATTAGGATGACTGGTGTTATAGACTATAGATTAGGATGACTGGTGTTATAGACTATAGATTAGGATGACTGGTGTTATAGACTATAGATTAGGATGACTGGTGTTATAGATTAGGATGACTGGTGTTATAGACTATAGATTAGGATGACTGGTGTTATAGACTATAGATTAGGATGACTGGTGTTATAGATTAGGATGACTGGTGTTATAGATTAGGATGACTGGTGTTATAGACTATAGATTAGGATGACTGGGTTATAGACTATATATTAAGATGACTGGCCAATAGACTATTGATTAGGATGACTGATGTTATAGACTATAGATTAGAATGACTGCTGTTATAGATTAGGATGACTGGTGTTATAGACTAAAGTTTAGGAAAACTGGGTTATAGACTATAGATTAGGATGACTGGTGTTAAAGACTATAGGAAGACTGGTGTTATATATTAGGATGACTGGTGTTATAGACTATAGGAAGACTGGTGTTATAGATTAGGATGACTGGTGTTATAGACTATAGGAAGACTGGTGTTATAGATTAGGATGACTGGTGTTATAGACTATAGGAAGACTGGTGTTATAGATTAGGATGACTGGTGTTATAGACTATAGGAAGACTGGTGTTATAGATTAGGATGACTGGTGTTATAGACTATAGATTAGGATGACTGGTGTTATAGACTATAGATTAGGATGACTGGTGTTATAGACTATAGGAAGACTGGTGTTATAGATTAGGATGACTGGTGTTATAGACTATAGGAAGACTGGTGTTATAGACTATAGGAAGACTGGTGTTATAGATTAGGATGACTGGTGTTATAGACTATAGGAAGACTGGTGTTATAGATTAGGATGACTGGTGTTATAGACTATAGATTAGGAAAACTGGTTTATAGACTATAGATTAGGATGACTGGTGTTATAGACTATAGGAAGACTGGTGTTATAGATTAGGATGACTGGTGTTATAGACTATAGATTAGGAAAACTGGGTTATAGACTATAGATTAGGATGACTGGTGTTATAGACTATAGATTAGGATGACTGGTGTTATAGACTATATGAAGACTGGTGTTATAGACTATAGATTAGGATGACTGGTGTTATAGACTATAGGAAGACTGGTGTTATAGATTAGGATGACTGGTGTTATAGACTAAAGGAAGACTGGTGTTATAGATTAGGATGACTGGTGTTATAGACTATAGATTAGGAAAACTGGGTTATAGACTATAGATTAGGATGACTGGTGTTATAGACTATAGGAAGACTGGTGTTATAGATTAGGATGACTGGTGTTATAGACTATAGATTAGGATGACTGGTGTTATAGACTATAGATTAGGATGACTGGTGTTATAGACTATAGGAAGACTGGTGTTATAGATTAGGATGACTGGTGTTATAGACTATAGGAAGACTGGTGTTATAGACTATAGGAAGACTGGTGTTATAGATTAGGATGACTGGTGTTATAGATTAGGATGACTGGTGTTATAGACTATAGATTAGGATGACTGGTGTTATAGACTATAGGAAGACTGGTGTTATAGATTAGGATGACTGGTGTTATAGACTATAGGAAGACTGGTGTTATAGATTAGGATGACTGGTGTTATAGACTATAGATTAGGAAAACTGGTTTATAGACTATAGATTAGGATGACTGGTGTTATAGACTATAGGAAGACTGGTGTTATAGATTAGGATGACTGGTGTTATAGACTATAGATTAGGAAAACTGGGTTATAGACTATAGATTAGGATGACTGGTGTTATAGACTATAGATTAGGATGACTGGTGTTATAGACTATATGAAGACTGGTGTTATAGACTATAGATTAGGATGACTGGTGTTATAGACTATAGGAAGACTGGTGTTATAGATTAGGATGACTGGTGTTATAGACTAAAGGAAGACTGGTGTTATAGATTAGGATGACTGGTGTTATAGACTATAGATTAGGAAAACTGGGTTATAGACTATAGATTAGGATGACTGGTGTTATAGACTATAGGAAGACTGGTGTTATAGATTAGGATGACTGGTGTTATAGACTATAGATTAGGATGACTGGTGTTATAGACTATAGATTAGGATGACTGGTGTTATAGATTAGGATGACTGGTGTTATAGACTATAGGAAGACTGGTGTTATAGATTAGGATGACTGGTGTTATAGACTATAGGAAGACTGGTGTTATAGATTAGGATGACTGGTGTTATAGACTATAGGAAGACTGGTGTTATAGATTAGGATGACTGGTGTTATAGACTATAGGAAGACTGGTGTTATAGATCAGGATGACTGGTGTTATAGACTATAGGAAGACTGGTGTTATAGATTAGGATGACTGGTGTTATAGACAATAGATTAGGAAAACTGGGTTATAGACTATAGATTAGGATGACTGGTGTTATAGACTATAGGAAGACTGGTGTTATAGATTAGGATGACTGGTGTTATAGACTATAGATTAGGATGACTGGTGTTATAGACTATAGGAAGACTGGTGTTATAGATTAGGATTACTGGTGTTATAGACTATAGGAAGACTGGTGTTATAGATTAGGATGACTGGTGTTATAGACTATAGGAAGACTGGTGTTATAGATTAGGATGACTGGTGTTATAGACTATAGATTAGGATGACTGGTGTTATAGACTATAGATTAGGATGACTGGTGTTATAGACTATAGGAAGACTGGTGTTATAGACTATAGGAAGACTGGTGTTATAGATTAGGATGACTGGTGTTATAGATTAGGATGACTGGTGTTATAGACTATAGATTAGGATGACTGGTGTTATAGACTATAGGAAGACTGGTGTTATAGATTAGGATGACTGGTGTTATAGACTATAGGAAGACTGGTGTTATAGATTAGGATGACTGGTGTTATAGACTATAGATTAGGAAAACTGGTTTATAGACTATAGATTAGGATGACTGGTGTTATAGACTATAGGAAGACTGGTGTTATAGATTAGGATGACTGGTGTTATAGACTATAGATTAGGAAAACTGGGTTATAGACTATAGATTAGGATGACTGGTGTTATAGACTATAGATTAGGATGACTGGTGTTATAGACTATATGAAGACTGGTGTTATAGACTATAGATTAGGATGACTGGTGTTATAGACTATAGGAAGACTGGTGTTATAGATTAGGATGACTGGTGTTATAGACTAAAGGAAGACTGGTGTTATAGATTAGGATGACTGGTGTTATAGACTATAGATTAGGAAAACTGGGTTATAGACTATAGATTAGGATGACTGGTGTTATAGACTATAGGAAGACTGGTGTTATAGATTAGGATGACTGGTGTTATAGACTATAGATTAGGATGACTGGTGTTATAGACTATAGATTAGGATGACTGGTGTTATAGATTAGGATGACTGGTGTTATAGACTATAGGAAGACTGGTGTTATAGATTAGGATGACTGGTGTTATAGACTATAGGAAGACTGGTGTTATAGATTAGGATGACTGGTGTTATAGACTATAGGAAGACTGGTGTTATAGATTAGGATGACTGGTGTTATAGACTATAGGAAGACTGGTGTTATAGATCAGGATGACTGGTGTTATAGACTATAGGAAGACTGGTGTTATAGATTAGGATGACTGGTGTTATAGACTATAGATTAGGAAAACTGGGTTATAGACTATAGATTAGGATGACTGGTGTTATAGACTATAGGAAGACTGGTGTTATAGATTAGGATGACTGGTGTTATAGACTATAGATTAGGATGACTGGTGTTATAGACTATAGGAAGACTGGTGTTATAGATTAGGATTACTGGTGTTATAGACTATAGGAAGACTGGTGTTATAGATTAGGATGACTGGTGTTATAGACTATAGGAAGACTGGTGTTATAGATTAGGATGACTGGTGTTATAGACTATAGGATGACTGGTGTTATAGACTATAGATTATGATGACTGGTGTTATAGACTATAGATTAGGATGACTGGTGTTATAGATTAGGATGACTGGTGTTATAGACTATAGGATGACTGGTGTTATAGATTAGGATGACTGGTGTTATAGACTATAGGATGACTGGTGTTATAGACTATAGGATGACTGGTGTTATAGACTATAGGAAGACTGGTGTTATAGACTATAGGAAGACTGGTGTTATAGACTATAGGAAGACTGGTGTTATAGATTAGGAAGACTGGTGTTATAGATTAGGAAGACTGGTGTTATAGATTAGGAAGACTGGTGTTATAGATTAGGAAGACTGGTGTTATAGATTAGGAAGACTGGTGTTATAGATTAGGATGACTGGTGTTATAGACTATAGGAAGACTGGTGTTATAGATTAGGATGACTGGTGTTATAGATTAGGATGACTGGTGTTATAGACTATAGGAAGACTGGTGTGATAGATTAGGAAGACTGGTGTTATAGACTATAGGATGACTGGTGTTATAGATTAGGATGACTGGTGTTATAGATTAGGAAGACTGGTGTTATAGACTATAGGATGACTGGTGTTATAGATTAGGATGACTGGTGTTATAGATTAGGAAGACTGGTGTTATAGATTAGGATGACTGGTGTTATAGACTATAGGATGACTGGTGTTATAGATTAGGATGACTGGCTAATAGACTAGACGTTACGTCCGTCGTTAGATGAATAAGAACAAAGCGCAGCGTGGAAAGTGTTCATGATTTTTAATACTGAACTCCAACAAAACAACAAAATACGAAACTGAGCGTAAAGTTCTGCAGGGCTAGACAGCAACTATGCAAGAACAAGATCCCACAACTAAAGGGGGAAAAAAGTCTGCCTCAGTATGATCCCCAATCAGAGACAACGATAGACAGCTGCCTCTGATTGGGAACCATACCCGACCAACAAAGAAATAGAAAAACTAGAATGCCCACCCAAATCACACCCCGACCTAACCAAATAGAGAAATAAAAAGGCTCTCTAAGGTCAGGGCGTGACACTAGATTAGGATGACTGGGTTATAGACTATAGAGATGTGGACTAGTGAGATTCTAGACTATAGAGATGTGGACTGGTGAGGTTTTAGACTATAGAGACGTGGACTGGTGAGGTTTTAGACTATAGAGACGTGGACTGGTGAGGTTTTAGACTATAGAGACGTGGACTAGTGAGGTTTTAGACTATAGAAACGTGGACTAGTGAGGTTCTAGACTATAGAGACGTGGACTAGTGAGGTTTTAGACTATAGAGACATGGACTAGAGAGGTTCTAGACTATAGAGACGTGGACTAGTGAGGTTCTAGACTATAGAGACGTGGACTAGTGAGGTTTTAGACTATAGAGACATGGACTAGAGAGGTTCTAGACTATAGAGACGTGGACTAGTGAGGTTTTAGACTATAGAGACATGGACTAGAGAGGTTCTAGACTATAGAGACGTGGACTCGTGAGGTTTTAGACTATAGAGACATGGACTAGAGAGGTTCTAGACTATAGAGACGTGGACTCGTGAGGTTTTAGACTATAGAGACATGGACTAGAGAGGTTCTAGACTATAGAGACATGGACTAGAGAGGTTCTAGACTATAGAGACGTGGACTAGTGAGGTTTTAGACTATAGAGACGTGGACTATCTGTGGTTCTAGACTATAGAGATGTGGACTAGTGATGTTCTAGACTTTAGTTATAGTAGTGTAATCACAGCAGACAGTAAAATGGGTAGAGTCTAGTGAGTGTGTGGGTAGAGTCTAGTGAGTGTGTGGGTAGAGTCCAGTGAGTGTGTGGGTAGAGTCCAGTGAGTGTGTGGGTAGAGTCCAGTGAGTGTGTGGGTAGAGTCCAGTGAGTGTGCAGAAAACCAGTGCAAGAGAGTCAGTAGAATGGTAAAATGTTCACCATCCCCGGTGGTTCTTGTCTGTTGATGATGATGACACAGGGAACGTCTTCCTGGAGCCCTGCGAGGGGGCGGAGATCTATGTCAACGGGAAACTGGTGACCATGCCTACTCTGCTTCGCTCAGGTAAGTCTTGAACCCCTCAGCGTCTTCCACTGAGCGTGGGAAACATATATACCACACACGTAAAACATACTGAAAAACTCTGTAAGGATTTTATTTATTTTACATCTACAAATAAACTAAGAATCATCACAGGTGATTCACACTCCAGGGTTAGAAAAACATCAATAGGTAAAAATGGATGAAACAACTGATGCATGATGCGGTTGACCTCAGATTGACCTTTGACTCCTGACCCCAGGGAACCGCATTATCATGGGGAAGAGCCATGTGTTCCGCTTCAATGACCCGGAGCAGGCGCGGCAGGAGCGGGAGAGGACGCCCTTCGCTGAGACCCCCGTGGAGCCCGTGGACTGGGCCTTTGCCCAGAGAGAGCTGCTGGAGAAACAGGGCATCGACATGAAGCAGGAGATGGAGTCTAGGTACAATAATCGATGGGCTACCTTTGGCAAAGCACCAACTGTAATGAACTATCATCCTTTTATAAAGCTTAAAACTGATCTGTGATCATTTTGTCTGCAGGCTTCAAGAGTTAGAAGATCAGTACCGCAGAGAAAGAGAGGAGGCCAGTAACCTTCTGGAACAACAGAGACTGGTAAGACAGGCCACTAAGAGATTTTTTGAAATACGTATGAGATATATGCGCTATATTCTGTCATGTGATTTGATGTGTTTGTACCATGGTCTCTCCTAGGACTATGAGAGTAAACTGGAGGCCCTGCAGAAACAGGTGGACAGAAACTCCCGTTGCCTGGAGCCCCCAGAGGAAGAGGAGGAGCCTGAGGAGGAAGGTGAGACAGTGATTGACAGTTATCCACCTAGACCACCCTTTTTCAAAATTGTACAATCGTTTTGAAATAAGATGCCCGTTGCTGAGGCCAGACAATGGAATATTTTTTAGAATGATGGAATGTTTGAAGTTTTTCCCGTAGTTCCATGGACCAAGTGTGAGACGGAGCTTGCACTGTGGGCATTCCGTAAGTGGCGTTTCTACCAGTTTACCTCCCTCAGGGACCTGCTGTGGGGAAACGCCATCTTCCTCAAGGAAGCCAACGCCATCAGTGTGGAGCTCAAGAAGAAGGTAGGTACACTGTCATTATATTTTGGGGCGGCAGGTAGCCTAGTGGTTAGAGCGTTGGACTAGTAACCGAAAGGTTGCAAGATCAAATCCCGAGCTCAAATCCCCGAGCCCCTGAACAAGGCAGTTAACCCACTGTTCCTAGGCCGTCATTGAAAATAACAATTTGTTCTTAACTGACTTGCCTAGTTAAATAAAGGTAAAATAAAATATACAGTGAGTTCCAAAACGATTGGGACAGTGACACATTTGTTTTGGCTCTGTATTCCAGCACTTTGGAATGATACAACAACCATGTGGTTGAACGGCAGACAGTCAGCTTTAATTTGAGGGTATTTTGTATTCATATCAGGTGAACCGTTTAGAAATTACAGCGCTTTTTGTACATAGTCCACCCATTGTAGGGGACCAAAAGTATTGGGACAAATCCACATATATTTGTATTAAAGTTGTACAAAAGTGTACAAAAGTTGAATATTTGGTCCCATATTCCTAGCACGCAATGACTACATAAAGCTTGTGACTCTACACACTTAGATGTATTCTCTGTTTTTTTTGGTTGTGTTTCAGATTAATTTGTGCCCAATAGAAATTAATGGTAAATAATTATATTCTTATTTACTAGAAAAGTGACTCCATAATGACACAATACATTATTTACCATTAATTTCTATTGGGCACAAAGTATCATTTCCAATCCAAAGTGCTGGAGTACAGAGCCAAAACAACAACAAACGGGTCACTGTCCCAGTACCTTTTGGAGCTCACTGTACGTTATATCTATAAAGTAGAACAAAGATTCAATGGTGCAACTGTCAGCTATCTGTAAAATGAAACTGTCAGCTATCTGTAAAATGAAACTGTGTTGTTAATCAGTTCAGTCAATCTACTAAATGAGTGTGCACAGAATCAGACGGGTACTGTTCTTAGTATGAAAAACAAAACTAATGTGTGCACTCACTGCTGCAAGTCGCTCTCGATAAGAGCATCTGCTAAATGACTCAAATGTAAAAATGTTAACTGTCTTAGGAAACTGTAAATCCATTCAACGTGTCAGCAAAGACTGGTAATTGCAACAACAAAAAACTTGCGTAGTCATTGAACCTTTCCAATTGTCAATCAGTTCGATGAGTCAGTGAAATGAGATTTGACATCAACATTCTATAACAAAACTATTTTGTTGCTAATGTGCTAAAAATTTTAAAATGATCCACTCTCTCCTTTGCAGGTCCAGTTCCAGTTTGTGCTGCTGACCGACACTCTGTACTCCCCACTGCCCCCGGACCTGCTGCCCCCCAGCGTGACCAAGGAGAGGGAGAGACAGCCCTTCCCCCGCACCATCGTAGCAGTGGACATTCAGGACCAGAAGAACGGGGCCACACACTACTGGACCCTGGAGAAACTCAGGTATGTGTGGGGGGATCGTGGGAGTTTATTTTGCACATAGCTCTGGTATGTAGGACTATATGGGTTCACGTTGCCCAGCGTCTACTGTGTCTGTTGGTGTGACGTAATCTGTGCTGACTGTGTGTTGACTGTTCTGCCCCCTGTAGGCAGAGGCTGGACCTGATGAGGGAGATGTACGACCGTGCGGCGGAGGTGCCTAGCAGCACTGTGGAGGACTGTGACCAGGCCCTGACCGGGGGAGACCCCTTCTATGACCGCTTCCCATGGTTCCGTCTGGTGGGCAGGTCAGTCATGGACCCAGGCCCTGTTCTTTTCAAATGTAGCCGTCTTTCCCTTACTTCCTTCAGGTAATCACTAAGCAGCCAGTGTTTTCATTATGAGAGCAAAAGGATGGAAACAGATCCAATAAGATACAGAGGGGAGGATACACGTGAAAAATATTTGAACAGGGCCCGGGCTAGTAGACTTGCCCCACTAGAGACCACCTCAAGATTCTATGACGCTCTGAAATGATTCCCCTGTGTCTGTTCCTGCTCCCCCTCTCCTTCTCTGTCCCCGTCCGCAGGGCCTTTGTGTACCTGAGTAACCTGCTGTACCCCGTGCCCCTGGTGCACCGTGTGGCCATCGTCAGTGAGAAGGGAGAGGTGAAGGGCTTCCTCAGGGTGGCAGTGCAGGCCATCTCAGGTACAGAGAGTTGACTCTTGTGAAACTGAGAAAGACAGAGTGATACAACAGATATTACAGTTTGTTTATGGATGCTTCTAGTATTTGTTGAGTGTTTGGAGTCGTAACCAACCAGCTGTCTTCTCTCCCCAGCTGATGAAGAAGCCCCTGACTACGGCTCTGGTGTCAGACAGTCAGGAACTGCCAAGATCTCCTTTGAGGACCAACAGTTTGAGAAGGTAGAATCAGTAAGAGATGATATAAAAACTGGAGTACTTGCCAAGCCACTGTCTGCATGCTGTATCTAAAACTATGCAGTATCATTATCTAAAAGGGTTATAATATATATCATATCAAGTGTTTGTCTGGTCAGTTCCAGACAGAGTCGTGTTCTGGCAGCATGTCTCACTCTAACACCTCCCAAGAGGAGCTCCGCTTTGTTGAGGGGGAGGGACAGACCTCTGACATAGGAGCTGACCCTGACGAGGTCAACAACAACACCTGTGCTGGTGAGGGCATCTTAGTCATCATATTCATCATCATCACACCTGATTTATCTTTAATATAATGTGTTATGGATGTTCTGTTGGTATTGCAAGTGTGGTCTCAACGTTAGGCCCCCTCCCTTTCTACTATAAATAGATATTCAGTGATGTACAATGGCAGCGCCCACACTACAAATCCTTGAGGATGACAAACAAAGTCAAGGACTTAATCCCATTGTGTTCCTCAGACATTATCCGCACAAATATGTTTAGAGAAGACATTTATGTAAGCCTATCTAGGGTGTAATGCATTGTAACACATTCTAGGGTGTAATGCATTATCTAGGGTGTAATGCATTGTAACACATTCTAGGGTGTAATGCATTGTAACACATTCTAGGGTGTAATGCATTATCTAGGGTGTAATGCATCGGATAATTGTTTATTCAATGTGTCGATGTGTTTCGTATCACCTCCTATCCAAATAAACCATAATATGTCAATTAAATGTTAACTGAAAGGTCAACATGTCCTCACTATGACCCCAGACTTGTCCCCCGTCACAGCCACTCCGGAGGCCCCTCAGAGCCCGTTGAAGGGGGTTCTGGGTCTGGAACTACCCCTGGAGCTGAACCAGGAGAAGGCCCTGTCCCACCTCCGCATCGGATCCACTTTCACCTTCAGGGTCACCGTGCTGCAAGCCTCCAGCATCTCTGCCGAATATGCCGATATCTTCTGCCAGTTCAAGTTAGTGCCTCCCATCCAACTTTTTGATGTATTTTAGACTTTATTTGACCAGGAAGTGTCTTGAGGTTTAGGTTCAATGTTTTTGAGAGAGACTTGACAAGATGTCAGTGAGGAAAAGCATTTTGAATGATGATGATGATGATGATGTTGCATATGGGGGCATTTGTTTCTAAAATCTCTTCTTAGGAACAACTACAAGTGTCTATGGTTCAGGTACTCGCAGTCCTCGCATTCTAACTGTCTCATAGCTATGCTATGACAATGCCGTGCCATTCAGGGCCTGTCACTTCTCTCTATCCAGAAACAACCCATCCTCTCTTGATTTAAACAAACTTAAATCTTATGGTTGGTGTTATTCCTAAGGGTTAGTGTTATTCCTAAGGGTTAGTGTTATTCCTAAGGGTTGGTGTTATTCCTAAGGGTTGGTGTTATTCCTAAGGGTTGGTGTTATTCCTAAGGGTTGGTGTTATTCCTAAGGGTTGGTGTTATTCCTATGGCAGAGGAAAATCAAATGTGCTCATAATCAATGCAGTATATTGAGAGTAGTAAATAATATACACTGAGTGTAAAAAATATCAAGAACACTTTCCCTTTTGCCCTCAGAACAGCCTACATTTGTCACGGCATGGACTCTCCAAGGTGTCATAAGCGTTGCACAGGGATGCTGGCCCAAGTTGACTCTCCAAGGTGTCAAAAGCGTTGCACAGGGATGCTGGCCCAAGTTGACTCTCCAAGGTGTCAAAAGCGTTGCACAGGGATGCTGGCCCAAGTTGACTCTCCAAGGTGTCAAAAGCGTTGCACAGGGATGCTGGCCCAAGTTGACTCCAATGGCTGGATGTCCTTTGGGTGGTGGACCATTCTTGATATGGAAAACTGTTGAGTGTGAAAAACCCAGCAGTGTTGCAGTTCTTGACACAAACTGGTGGGCCTGGCACCTACAACCATACCCCATTCAAAGGCACTTAAATATTTAGTCTTGTCCTCAAGGCTTAAAAGTCCTTCTTTAACCGGTCTCCTCCTCTTCATCTGCACTGATTGAAGTGGATTTAACAAGTGACATCAATATGGGCTCATAGCTTTCACCTGGTCAGTCTGTCATGGAAAGATGTTTTGTACACTCAGTGTTTTTAGTAATGTTACAGTGCAGTAGTTTAATGTATATTGTTTTGTATACACTCAATGTACATGATTAATGAATATTTAATACTGATTGAATGTGTTTTTCTACTTCCAGCTTCATCCACCGACATGACGAGGCTTTCTCCACTGAGCCACTGAAGAACACAGGCAGGGGACCTCCTCTGGGATTCTACCATGTACAAAATGTAAGCACTGACCAGAAACAATATGTTCTTTTTAATTACAACTAATAGGTCTCATTTCTATGATATTACCATTATTTAATATTATTTTGTATTTCCTTGTATCATCCATTGTTACAGGCCTTATTGAGTGATGGCTAACCTCACTTTTGATTTGTCTATTAGATCACGGTAGAGGTCACCAAGTCGTTTGTGGAGTACATCAAGACCCAGCCCATCGTCTTCGAGGTGTTTGGTCACTACCAGAAACAGCCGTTCCCACCTCTCTGCAAAGACCTCATCAGGTGATAAAACTCTACTTGTTCTCTTCTTCTTCAATTGATCCCGTTTCACTGTCTTGCTAAAATAGTCCATTTTAAAAGTTCGCACTTTTTTTACAGTCCCCTTCGACCTTCTAGGAGGCAATTCCCGAGGGTCATGCCCTTGTCTAAACCAGGTGAGGGTTCAAACATGGCATTGTGTCCTTCTCTTTATCTTAGCAAAGTGTTTTGTCACAGTGCCAGAACGTTAACCAGGCCAGATTAATTTCTTCTCTTTCACAGTGCCGGCCACCAAGCTAAACACCTTGACCCGCTCCATGGCAGGCCCATGTCACTCCAAATATGACCTCATGGCCTTCTTTGAGATCTGTGAGCTGGAGGCCAATGGAGAGTGAGCAACCTTAACATCTATTTCCTTACTTCCCCGTTCGTATCAAGGAATCAAATGGACACAACAATCATAATCTACTCATATAGTTTGTACATTTGTTCTGTGTTTGTCCTCAGCTATATCCCTTCAGTGGTGGACCACAGAGGTGGCATGCCTTGCCATGGAACCTTCCTCCTTCACCAGGTAAAGAATTGCAACATTTTCAGAGGGGAGTTGATTTGAATCTATTTCTCAGTTATTCAAAGCCCAGTGTTGACTTCCTGTGTGGTGACCTGTCTACAGGGCATCCAGAGGAGGATCACAGTTACCATAGCACACGAGACAGGAAATGACGTAGAGTGGAAGGAGGTCAAGGAGCTGGTGGTGGGTGAGTACGGCTGGAAGAATGCTTTATTAGGAGACAACAGAGCGTAATGACAATAAAGATCCACTAGCTCCATCTTTACAGTACATCAATCGATCAATCAAATGTATTTGTAGAGGCCTTTTTACATCAACAGATGTCACAAAGTGCTATATAGAAACCCAACCTAAAACCCCAAACATCAAAGAATGCAGATGTAGAAGCATTGTGGCTAGCAAAAACTCCCTAGGAACCAGGCTCTGAGGGGTAGCCAGTCCTCTTCTGGCTGTGTCGGGTGGATCATAAACATCCATCTCTTGACTTTTGACCTTTGACCTCTCTCAGGGCGTATCCGGAATACTCCGGAGGCTGACGAGACCATCATTGACCCAAACATCCTCTCCCTCAACATCTTGTCTGCAGGCTACGTCTGGCCCTCGTATGACGACAAGTACGTATGCTTTCCCCTTTCTCAGATTTTTACTGTACATACTGGACATACTGGACATACTGTGCATACTGGACATGCTGGACATAATGGACATACTGGACATACTGGACATACTGTGCATGCTGTGCATACTGTACATACTGGATAAACTGGACATAATGGACATACTGTGCATGCTGTGCATACTATACATACTGTGCATGCTGTGCATACTATACATACTGTGCATACTGGACATACTGGACATACTGTGCATACTGTACATACTGTGCATACTGGACATACTGGACATACTGTGCATACTGGACATACTGTGCATACTGGACATACTGGACATACTGGACATACTGTACATACTGGACATACTGTGCATGCTGTACATGCTGGACATACTGTACATACTGTGCATACTGGACATACTGTACATACTGTGCATACTGGACATACTGTACATACTGTGCATACTGGACATACTGGACATACTGTACATACTGTGCATACTGGACATACTGTGCATACTGGACATACTGTGCATGCTGTACATACTGGACATACTGTACATACTGTGCATACTGGACATAGTGTAGTTATGAATCAATGGCTTTAGCTTGTTTCTCTCTTTCACAACAACACCGAATATGATTTTCCATAATGTTCTGCTGCAGTATGTCTATGTTTCTCTTTTTATTTCTTGTTGTATATTAACACTGTATATTTTGGTCACTTTGCTGCTGTGAAATCCTCAGCTGCTTGTTTAACCCGCTCGCCCTCTTCTCTTTTCTTTGTGCTTCGCTGTATTGCAGTGTTTCCCTGGGAGTTGACCATAGGTATAACACACAACCTTTCTCCTTCTCTCCTCTCTTTATACAACCTTTCTGCTTCTCTCCTCTTCATACAACCTTTCTGCTTCTCTCCTCTCTTTATACAACCTTTCTGCTTCTCTCCTCTCTTTATACAACCTTTCTGCTTCTTTCCTCTCTTTATACAACCTTTCTGCTTCTCTCCTCTCTTTATACAACCTTTCTGCTTCTCTCCTCTCTTTATACAACCTTTCTGCTTCTCTCCTCTCTTTAGACAACCTTTCTGCTTCTCTCCTCTCTTTAGACAACCTTTCTGCTTCTCTCCTCTCTTTAGACAACCTTTCTGCTTCTCTCCTCTCTTTAGACAACCTTTCTGCTTCTCTCCTCTCTTTAGACAACCTTTCTGCTTCTCTCCTCTCTTTAGACAACCTTTCTGCTTCTCTCCTCTCTTTATACAACCTTTCTGCTTCTCTCCTCTCTTTATACAACCTTTCTGCTTCTCTCCTCTCTTTATACAACCTTTCTGCTTCTCTCCTCTCTTTATACAACCTTTCTGCTTCTCTCCTCTCTTTATACAACCTTTCTGCTTCTCTCCTCTCTTTATACAACCTTTCTGCCTCTCTCCTCTCTTTATACAACCTTTCTGCCTCTCTCCTCTCTTTATACAACCTTTCTGCTTCTCTCCTCTCTTTATACAACCTTTCTGCTTCTCTCCTCTCTTTATACAACCTTTCTGCTTCTCTCCTCTCTTTATACAACCTTTCTGCTTCTCTCCTCTCTTTATACAACCTTTCTGCTTCTCTCCTCTCTTTATACAACCTTTCTGCTTCTCTCCTCTCTTCATACAACCTTTCTGCTTCTCTCCTCTCTTTATACAACCTTTCTGCTTCTCAACTCTTTGTTTCTTTGCTTTTTGTTGTTTTATTTCTAACTTTTTTCTGCAGTTGTTTTTAACCCGCCATGTTCATTTGACATGACGCTTAGCAGTGAATTCCAAGCTGTTGTTTCTGTCCATGTAGTTTGTTTCAGTACCCCTTGTCTTTGAGGGGCTTGCACAACTGAATACCCTTTCCTCTTGATACTGCCTGATCTATGCCGATGAAGGAAAGTCATACTACGTGATTCCAGTCATTCATCATTGACAAATTGAAAACAACGTCTATACACCAGTGGAGGCTGCTGAGGGGAGGACGGCTCATAATAATGGCTGGAATGGAGCGAATGGAATGGCATCAAAAGCACGGAAGCCATTTGTTTGATGTTGTTGATACCTTTCCACTAATTCCGCTCTGGCCATTACCACGTGCCTGTCCTCCCCAATTAAGGTACCACCAGCCTCCTGTGCTAGACACAAAAAAACACTAACTTTTTCCCTTGTGTTTACCTACAGGACGTTTTACCGGTTTGAGGCAGCATGGGACAGCTCCATGCACAACTCCCTCCTTCTGAATCGAGTCACTCCCTATGGAGAGAAGATCTACATCACCCTCTCAGCCTACCTAGAGGTAAACATTTCCTTCACTGCAACCCAGAAACATCACCCATATGTTGGCTCTCTATATTAATGGGGGGAAGTGGTGAGTTAGCCTGTACACTACAATGTAAAGTGATGTGAGTTTAATGCTGGTTCTGGTCCATTCCTTTCAGATGGAGAACTGCACCCAGCCGACGGTGATCACCAAAGACTTCTGTATGGTGTTCTACTCCCGTGACGCCAAGCTCCCTGCCTCTCGCTCCATTAGAAACCTTTTCAGCACCGGCTGCCTAAGGCCCTCAGAGAGGTAGCTAGGCCCGTAGAAATAGAATTAGACCATATTATTCTAGGTTATATATCTCTATGTGGGTAGGCCCCACCTCAAGCCCTCTCTGTGGAATCTGACAGTACTGACTCTGTTCTCTCTTCTCTTCCTCAGTAACCGTGTCACTGGAGTGTATGAAGTCAGTCTCTGCCATGTCGCTGATGCCGGAAGTCCAGGTAGAGTAAAGGAATGGCAGAATGCTTGATTATAAACACAATTATAAACTGGGTGGTTCGAGCACTGAATGCTGATTGGCTGACAGCCATGGTATATCAGACCGTATACCACGGGTATGACAAAACATGTATTTTTTACTGCTCTAATTACGTTGGTAACCAGTTTATAATAGGAATAAGGCACCTCTGAGATGTGTGGTATTATGACCAATATACCATGGCTAAGTGTTGTATCCATGCACTCTGCGTTGCGTCGTTCCCAGGAACAGCCGTTAGCCGTGGTATATTGGCCATATACCACACCCCCTAGTGCCTTGTTGCTTAATTCTACACAAGTATCTGGGCTGCATTTCATCCAACTTGTGTGTGCAACTGTCAATTTAACAGTTCACTCTGTCTGGAGTTAAATCTGGATTGAGCTGCCACATCCCCAGTGTGTTTTGGCAGTATATAGACAGTATATAGAAAGTATATCTGTATATAGGCAGTATATAGACAGTATATCTGTATATAGGCAGTATTTTAGACAGTATATCTGTATATAGGCAGTATATATAGGCAGTATATATAGGCAGCATATAGACAGTATATGTGCAGTATATGAGCAGTATATGGGCAGTATATGAGCAGTATACAGACAGTATATAGGCAGTATACATACAGTATATAGGCAGTATATAAACATAGTTCTGTTTTTATATTTGACATGGCTGTCTTTTTACAATTTTTTACCCTCAGGCATGCAGCGGCGGCGCAGGCGCGTCTTGGACACCTCAGTGGCGTACGTCCGTGGAGAGGAGAACCTGGCTGGGTGGAGGCCCCGTAGCGACAGCCTCATCCTGGACCACCAGTGGGAGCTGGAGAAACTCAGCCTGCTGCAGGAGGTGAGGCCTTGGATTGGTAGGGTCTGTAGGGTGGGTGGGCCGGAATTCAGAGAGGTGGAGTCAAGTGTGATAGTTAGTCGAATGAATGAAATAAACAAACAATACTTTGCCAATGAAATGTGGTCTGAATAACAAGTAATCAATTATGTTTCCATTCATAAACAGTAGCTGTTTTCAAAATAGTATTGTGTGGCGGTACTACTCACCAATGAGTCACTCACCTGGATAACGGACAGTGGCCATTTTGTGCCAGAGACTCAGCAGTTTCTCTGTGTGTGTCACTACAGGTAGAGAAGACCAGGCACTACCTGCTGCTGCGGGAGAAACTAGAGGCCACCCTGGCCGCGGGGCAGGACGCGCTCTGCAAGAGTGGCGACATCAGCGACTTTGCTAAGAGCCCCATCCTCAGCTACAGCCCCGGGGGCAGTCCCGCCCTGGAAAGCCCCAGCCAGAGGCAAAGGGAGCTGGCTGCCAAGGTGACTACAAGTCCCTGGCTTCTATTAGGAACCAGGCCTACCTTGGAGCTCCTAATACAACGCTTGCTTGCCAGAACACTTTCTGGTTCTCTCTCTTTTTTGGACTTTTAATGGTTGTGATTATTAGTAATAATAAATGTTTCTGTTCCTCTTCTCCTCCTCTCCTCCTCCTGCGGTCTCAGTGTCTGCGGTTGCTCATGCACACCTTCAACAGGGAGTACAGCCAGGTGAGCAGCAGTGCCAGTGAGAGCAAGGTGAGCCCCAGCCCCCAGGCCTGTTAACCCCCTCTATAACCCACTTATAGAACCCAGCCCCCAGGCCTGTTAACCCACTCTATAACCCACTTACAGAACCCAGCCCCCAGGCCTGTTAACCCCCCCTATAACCCACTTATAGAATCCAGCCCCCAGGCCTGTTAACCCACTCTATAACCCACTTACAGAACCCAGCCCCCAGGCCTGTTAACCCACTTACAGAACCCAGCCCCCAGGCCTGTTAACCCACTCTATAACCCACTTACAGAACCCAGCCCCCAGGCCTGTTAACCCACTTACAGAACCCAGCCCCCAGGCCTGTTAACCCCCTCTATAACCCACTTACAGAACCCAGCCCCCAGGCCCATTAACCCACTCTATAACCCACTTACAGTACACCGTGCATGATACTTTTACCCAGCCAGCCCCTAGCCCAAAGCACTTTGTATACCATCAAACGTGCCCCCTATAGATTCCAGCCGATTCTCACTGATCCCACCCAAGACATCTGTCATCTACATCCTTTCTCTCCTGATCCCCTGTCTAGTTAACACACGCAGCCTTTCTGATCATTTGCTTATTTGTTAAACAAAGAACTAAACTCTAACAAAAAACTGAATTCTAACAAGGAAATACATTCGAATGAAGAACTTAACATTAAAACAAAATAACTACCTTATTCACTTCTCTTAATGAATGAATGAATATTCAGTTGCCCATCATCACTCGTCAACCCCATCCCCCCGAGGTCCCATCTTTTCCATTTACTTCTGTTCTATGGCATCCTTCACCCAACCTACAAATGTTCTCATTCTCACCCCTAGCCCCCTCTCCTCCAATCCCCCTCTCCTCCCACCCCCCTCTCCTCCCACCCCCGTCTCAGAGAATGTCAGGCTTCTCTGTCCCTACTACAGCATGTTGTCTCTACATGTGTAACCAAAGCCTGGGGCTGAAACACATGTCCTCTCATGACCTCATCGGATGACTTGATGAGTATCAGATTCTGTCATAGACCTTGCCGACCCTCCAAATGCAATACAGGGGAACTGTTGATGAATGTATAATGGTGTCATTGTATGTGCGTGTTTGTGTGTGCTTATTTTGTGTGTGTATATGTTCATGTTTGTTTGTATGTGTGTGTGATTATCTGTGTATGCTTGTGTGTACGTACGTGTTTCAGCTGTCTGAGATGTCAGCGTCGCTGATGTCACCGTCCTCTTCTGGTCTGAGCACGCTAACGCCGTCCTCTACTTGCCCCTCATTGGTGGAGGGACATTATGACATCAGGTATGTGTCCTTTCAACTGTCACCCCTCACTCCATTTTATTCACCCCAGACCTGCTGTTGACAAGTAGGATACGGAAAGTATTCAGACCCCTTGACTTTTTTCACATTCTGTTATGTTACAGCCTTATTCTAAAATGGATTAAATAAATGTTTTTCCTTATCAATCTACACACCCACACCCCCATAATGACAACATGAAAACAGTTTTTTAGAAATAATTATAAAAAATAAGAAACATAAATATCTTATTTACATTATTATTCACACCATTTGCTATGAGCATTTCTCAACAGCTGGCCATGCCTTCCGCCTGGCTACTCCAACCTCGGCCAACAGCCCCGCCCCCCCCCCCCGCAGCTACTCGCCCAAGCCTCTCCAGGTTCTCCTTTACCCAAATCCAGATAGCAGATGTTCTGAAAGAGCTGCAAAACCTGGACCCGTACAAATCAGCTGGGCTTGACAATCTGGACCCTCTATTTCTGAAACTATCCGCCGCCATTGTCGCAACCCCTATTACTAGCCTGTTCAACCTCTCTTTCATATCGTCTGAGATTCCCAAGGATTGGAAAGCTGCCGCTGTCATCCCCCTCTTCAAAGGGGGAGACACCCTGGACCCAAACTGTTACAGACCTATATCCATCCTGCCCTGCCTATCTAAGGTCTTCATCGACCTTGCCAAGGCTTTCGACTCTGTCAATCACCATATTCTTATCGGCAGACTCAGTAGCCTCGGTTTTTTGGATGACTGCCTTGCCTGGTTCACCAATTACTTTGCAGACATAGTTCAGTGTGTCAAATCGGAGGGCATGCTGTCCGGTCCTCTGGCAGTCTCTATGGGGGTGCCACAGGGTTCAATCCTCGGGCCGACTCTTTTCTCTGTATATATCAATGATGTTGCTCTTGCTGCGGGCGATTCCCTGATCCACCTCTACGCAGACGACACCATTCTATATACTTCCGGCCCGTCCTTGGACACTGTGCTATCTAACCTCCAAACGAGCTTCAATGCCATACAACACTCCTTCCGTGGCCTCCAACTGCTCTTAAACGCTAGTAAAACCAAATGCATGCTTTTCAACCGTTCGCTGCCTGCACCCGCACGCCTGACTAGCATCACCACCCTGGATGGTTCCGACCTTGAATATGTGGACATCTATAAGTACCTAGGTGTCTGGCTAGACTGTAAACTCTCCTTCCAGACTCATGTCAAACATCTCCAATCGAAAATCAAATCAAGAGTCGGCTTTCTATTCCGCAACAAAGCCTCCTTCACTCACGCCGCCAAACTTACCCTAGTAAAACTGACTATCCTACCGATCCTCGACTTCGGCGATGTCATCTACAAAATTGCTTCCAACACTCTACTCAGCAAACTGGATGCAGTTTATCACAGTGCCATCCGTTTTGTCACTAAAGCACCTTATACCACCCACGACTGCGACCTGTATGCTCTAGTCGGCTGGCCCTCGCTACATATTCACTGGTCACGATGGCAACACCCACCCGTAGCACGCGCTCCAGCAGGTGTCTCACTGATCATCCCTAAAGCCAACACCTCATTTGGCCGCCTTTCGTTCCAGTTCTCTGCTGCCTGTGACTGGAACTAATTGCAAAAATCGCCGAAGTTGGAGACTTTTATCTCCCTCACCAACTTCAAACATCAGCTATCTGAGCAGCTAACCGATCGCTGCAGCTGTACATAGTCTATCGGTAAATAGCCCACCCATTTTTACCTACCTCATCCCCATACTGTTTTTATTTATTTACTTTTCTGCTCTTTTGCACACCAATATCTCTTATCACTCCAGTGTTAATCTGCAAAATTGTAATTATTCGCCTACCTCCTCATGCCTTTTGCACACAATGTATATAGACTCCCTTTTTTTTCTACTGTGTTATTGACTTGTTAATTGTTTACTCCATGTGTAACTCTGTGTTGTCTGTTCACACTGCTATGCTTTATCTTGGCCAGGTCGCAGTTGCAAATGAGAACTTGTTCTCAACTAGCCTACCTGGTTAAATAAAGGTGAAATAAAAAAATGAGACTCAAAATTGAGCTCCATCGATCATCTATATAAGATTGTCTATAAGTTCCCACAGTTGACAGTGCATGTCAGAGCAAAAACCAAGCCATGAGCTTCGAGACAGGATTGTGTCGAGGCACAGATCTGGGAAAGGGCACAAAAAATGTATGCAGCATTGAAGGTCCCCAAGAACACAGTGGCCTCCATCATTCGTAAATGGAAGAAGTTTGGAACCACCAAGACTCTCCTAGAGCTGGCTGCCCGGCCACACTGAGCAATCGGGGGAGAAGGGCCTTGGTCAGGGAGGTGACCAAGAACCCGATGGTCACTCGGACAGAGCTCCAGAGTTCCTCTGTGGAGATGGGAGAAACTTCCAGAAGGACAACCATCTCTGCAGCACTCCACCAATCAGGCCTTTATGGTAGAGTGGCCAGACAGAAGCCACTCCTCAGTAAAAGGCACATGAAATCCCGCTTGGTGTTTGCCAAAAGGCACCTAAAGGACTGTCAGACCATGAGAAACAAGATTCTCTGGTCTGATGAAACGAAGTTTGAACTCTTTGGCCTGAAACCTGGCACCATCCCTACGGTGAAGCATGGTGGTAGCAGCATCATGCTCTGGGGATGTTTTTCAGCGGCAGGGGCTGGGAGACGAGTCAGTATCGAGGGCAAGATGAACAGAGCAAAGTGCAGAGAGATCCTTGATGAAAACCTGCTCCAGAGCGCTCAGGACCTCAGACTAGGGCGAAGGTTCACCTTCCAACAGGACAACGACCCTAAGCACACAGCCAAGAAAACGCAGGAGTAACTGCGGGACAAGTCTCTGACTGTCCTTGAGTGGCCCAGCCAGAGCCCGGACTTGAACCCGATCGAACATCTCTGGAGAGACCTGAAAAAAGCTCCCCACAGAGCATGAGAGGATCTGCAGAGAAGAATGGGAGAAACTCCCGAAATACTCCCGAAGTTGTAGCGTCATACCCAAGAATACTCGAGGCTGTAATCGCTGCCAAAGGTGCTTCAACAAAGTACTGAGTAAAGGGCCTGAATAATTATGTAAATGGAGGTGTGAAAATGGAGGTGTAAATTTCATTAAAAAAAATTATACATTTGCAAAAAGTTCTAAAAACCTGTTTTTGCGTTGTCATTATGGGGTATTGTGTGTAGATTGATGAGGGGGGAAATTATTTAATCAATTTTAGAATGAGGCGGTAACGTAACAAAATGTGGAAAAAGTCAAGGGGTCTGAATACTTTCCGAATGCATCGTATATGCAAATGAATTCATTCGCTTTGTAGAAAGAGCTTTGTTAAAAGGGCATTGATAGAACATTGAGAAAGCACAGAGAATGTTTGAGAACATTGATGGAACGTTATCTCTGGTCTCCAGACACATTGAGCCCAGCTCTGGAGCTTCAACCCCAGACCTGGACCCCTTCAGCCCTGTAGATAGGAAGAGGATCCCGGGTAGAGGCTGCACTTTCGTCCCTGACATCCAGGAGATCCGCGTCAGGTGAGACCAGACCACTCTGGGGCTTAGCAATTTCAGCTAGGACTAGACTGCTGTACAGGATTCCATAGAGGTCAGACGAGTCCTACAGTTTGATATTTGGGTGAATTATGATATATCTCTGCTAGATTCATTGTTTGGAATCACTATAAAGATGAAAAAATATATGAGCAATACTTAAGTTATTCGGATGGGCTGTATTTCTACTAAATCAACAATAAATAAGAAAATATGATTTTTACTTCATATATGTGAAATATAACTGTCCTTCTATCTCCCCTGGGCTGCAGCCCCATCGTGTCGAAGAAAGGCTACCTGCACTTCCTGGAGCCCCACACCAGTGGCTGGGTGAAGCGCTACGTGGTGGTACGCCGGCCCTACGTCTACCTGTACCGCAACGAGAGGGACAATGTGGAGCGCGCTGTCATCAACCTCTCCTCTGCCCAGGTTGAATACAGTGAGGACAAGCAGACTCTGCTCCGGGTAGGACTGACAGAAACTTCTTCCAAATATTTCAGAAATATATAAAAAATATACCATATACATTTTACAAATAAATCACTCATATATTACAAATATACAATGTATATACCAAAATTACAGTATACCACTAATATGTTTGTTGGAATGTACTTCTTGGATATATTTTTAATAAATGGATAATAAATATATATTTTTATACCATTGATTTCCTGTATCTGTCCAATTGTAGTTCATTTACCAGATCCTTTTAGTAATCTAAATAATTTCTGCTTTTAGACTCCAAACACATTTGCAGTGTGCACTGAGCATCGTGGAATACTCCTCCAGGCCAGTAATGACAAGGAGATGCACGACTGGCTGTATGCTTTTAACCCCCTGCTCGCCGGAACTATCAGGTATAGTAACCCCTCGCTGCCTCAACATTGTTACCTCGTGTTCATCAATGAAAACCCCTCCTCAAAATGTAATTTTTTGTGTAATACCAGGTTACTTAAATCTCCTCGTAAACACTTGTTCAAGCTAATTTCTAATTCAAATTCACTGTCTCCCCCCGATCATTTTCAGTCAAACATTAACCCTCCCCTCTTTTCCCTCCCTCCCCAAGGTCTAAGCTCTCCAGAAGAAAGTCAGGCCCAAGGATGTGAGAGAGAGGAACACACACGAGAGAGGAGGGAGAGGGGGGGGGGGGACAAAGAAAACACAATCTCAAAGCTCCACTGACCCTCTCCTGTATACAGCTCATCTAAACAGCTCTCCCTGTCCTAACAGTGCTCCATCCTGTCGCTGATACTTCCCCAAACTGCACCATCCCAGCTGATGCCCTATTTGAAGCCTCTTCCTGGTTACCTGGAACATGCACAGTTTAAACTATCCATCAAAAGCCCTTAATACCCATGTAAGACTTAACTAACAACCCGACCCTGTGTATTGGGGCTTACCCCTGCTGGCTGTATTGTGCCTGGTTGTGACATGCCCCATTGTCATGTGCACGTAAACTTTACCGTTATCTAACATGCTAACAGTCCCCATAGGGTTTATTCAAACAAAGATAAACATTATAGTGTATAAGTCTTAGTCCAAGTTGTTATCAGTTCCAATGGCCTGCTACTTACTACCGCCCCACTCTGACTGTACATTATACCCCAGATCAAAACCACTCATGTATTTCTTATAAACACTGTAGACTGATAAGAAAAATATTAATGGTGACATGGTATATTCCCTTTTCTAGTCCTCTCATAAGAGATATCTGTTTCTGTGTGTGTGTTCTCATGTTAAAACAGCATATCCACATTTACCTCATGTTGAAATGGCTGCCAGTCGCAAACTGGAACTCGTTGTCGTTGCATCTGTTTTGTATCCAAGGTTTTAGACAGTATAGGATGAACGTGATATATCCAAGGTTTTAGACAGTATAGGATGAACGTGATATATCCAGGTTTTAGACAGTATACAGTGGGATAGAACTGGGGTACTGTAATAGTTGGATAATGTAATGGACAGATTAGGGTAATGGGGATATGATAGGGCAATAGGATGACTCTTTGCCTTCCATGCTTGGAGAATGGCGGGTTCACTGTGTTGACATTTCATAGTAACATGTTTGTAGAGCATTAGGCAATATAATACGCCACCTGCCTGACTCATAATACGCCACCTGCCTGACTCACACTGGAGAGCAATGTGTCCTTGACCATTTACATATTCTTTGTGTATGTACATTATTTATTTGTTATTTTAGTTTTAATTTATATATCACTGACCAGATAAATTTATTTGTATGGGATCACTGACCAGTTTAATGTATTTGTGTGGGATCACTGACCAGTTTAATTTATTTGTGTGGGATCACTGACCAGTTTAATTTATTTGTGTGGGATCACTGACCAGTTTAATGTATTTGTGTGGGATCACTGACCAGTTTAATTTATTTGTGTGGGATCACTGACCAGTTTAATTTATTTGTGTGGGATCACTGACCAGTTTAATTTATTTGTGTGGGATCACTGACCAGTTTAATTTATTTGTGTGGGATCACTGACCAGTTTAATTTATTTGTGTGGGATCACTGACCAGTTTAATGTATTTGTGTGGGATCACTGACCAGTTTAATGTATTTGTGTGGGATCACTGACTAGTTTAATTTATTTGTGTTGGATCACTGACCAGTTTAATTTATTTGTGTGGGATCACTGACCAGTTTAATTTATTTGTGTGGGATCACTGACCAGTTTAATTTATTTGTGTGGGATCACTGACCAGTTTTGTCGCATGGCACTTTATTGTTGCATTATATTCTCTTGAGTTGATGTCTGTCCCATTCACTCAGTTGTTTTTAACCAAAGCAGTCCAATCTATTTAAAATAGTGAAGATATCCTCTGTCATGTAGACTTGAAAAAATGTCTCCTAGGTTTTAGTGAGATATTAATGTAATATCTACGATTCTGCTATTGGCCCTGAATGTCTGTTTATAAGTTAAATATTCCACATGGATACACTAAGAATGGCTCCTCTCCAGCAAGAGGATGTTTATTGCCTTCTATGGTGGTGGGTGACTTTGTGTTCTATGGTGGTGGGTTGCTTTGCCTTCTATGTTGGTGGGTGACTTTGCCTTCTATGGTGGTGGGTGACTTTGCCTTCTATGGTGGTGGGTGACTTTGCCTTCTATGGTGGTGGGTGACTTTGCCTTCTATGGTGGTGGGTGACTTTGCCTTCTATGTTGGTGGGTTGCAGTACATTGAATAATTTTAAAGAACCCTGTGATTATACTCTATTGATAAGTTAGTGGGATGTTTTTGACCTTTTTTCCACCAGTCGAGTGGTCTGAAAGTGCATCGCTATGCACCAGGTAGTGCCTCCCTTTCTCCACTTTGCTCTCTCTCTTTCCTGTTTTTCATCCAATCCACACTTTAGTATCATTGACGTCCACCACATCAGCTCAATGTTACATGTATTGAAGCAAGATTTTATTTACTCTGATGCTATGAACCTAATATTGATACCGTGTGTCCATGTGATTCTATCCATTTGGACTAATATGTGTACAGTCTATAGGCTACACTAGCTTCTTGTGTAAAGTAGCAGCTAACCTCCTCTGCTTTGCTTTTGTATAGCTGTTTTACAGCCTGATGCTTGTGTCAGAAACCTATACAGTATGAACCTGTAGATGTTATGAAGTCGCACATCCTGGGAACTTTGGCTGTGGTTTATTGTCGCTGTGACCATTCTTTTACACCCAGATGACCACAAACTGCTATCTGAAACGAGAGTAGTCCAAAGTGAATCAAGGTGGAATCACGACTGAAGCAAAGTGACTCTTCAGTGCCACCTTGGTCTAGCAGCCGTAGGAGATGGACAATTTCAAACTGAAGTGGCCTGTCGTCTCATAGTCTGAGTGTTCTATGCTTTTGTACGTCCTTTCGCTTTATTGAAAACCAAGCGTTAGTGTTGTGTTTACCACAACATCATGTGTGAGTGCAGAAGACCAGCCATGGCCAGACAGCCAATTGGATCATGTCCTACGGTTGTTCCTGGTTTGTATGGCGAGGTTCGTGTTTTTTGGTCAAACACAATTCTCCCATCTAACACACAGTGTTGGGTTTTTATGCATGCCTCAGGCCTGCCAACCTACAGAGCATGCTCAGATAGCCACAGAAAGGGAGCAACATGCAAGACATGGCATACTCACACATGATGTTCCTCAAATAATATTAATAAGCACTTATATCCTCAATTATAAAGATATCTTCTTATATCCTTCCTACGAGGAATACATTGCGTATATACTGCAGTGCAATAATTGAGAGTTGATTGGTTTCAGTGGAAAATCACATGGTTATTTTTTTTCTGTTTCTAGAATGCTGAAACTTAAATACAACCTATCACAAGATAAATACTATGAACTAATTACATTTACAACCTATCACAAGATAAATACTATGAACTAATTACATTTACAACCTATCACAAGATAAATACTATGAACTAATTACATTTACAACCTATCACAAGATAAATACTATGAACTAATTACATTTACAACCTATCACAAGATAAATACTATGAACTAATTACATTTACAACCTATCACAAGATAAATACTATGAACTAATTACATTTACAACCTATCACAAGATAAATACTATGAACTAATTACATTTACAACCTTTCACAAGATAAATACTATGAACTAATTACATTTACAACCTATCACAAGATAAATACTATGAACTAATTACATTTACAACCTATCACAAGATAAATACTATGAACTAATTACATTTACAACCTATCACAAGATAAATACTATGAACTAATTACATTTACAACCTATCACAAGATAAATACTATGAACTAATTACATTTACAACCTATCACAAGATAAATACTATGAACTAATTACATTTACAACCTATCACAAGATAAATACTATGAACTAATTACATTTACAACCTATCACAAGATAAATACTATGAACTAATTACATTTACAACCTATCACAAGATAAATACTATGAATTAATTACATTTACAACCTATCACAAGATAAATACTATGAACTAATTACATTTACAACCTATCACAAGATAAATACTATGAACTAATTACATTTACAACCTATCACAAGATAAATACTATGAACTAATTACATTTACAACCTATCACAAGATAAATACTATGAACTAATTACATTTACAACCTATCACAAGATAAATACTATGAACTAATTACATTTACAACCTATCACAAGATAAATACTATGAATTAATTACATTTACAACCTATCACAAGATAAATACTATGAACTAATTACATTTACAACCTATCACAAGATAAATACTATGAACTAATTACATTTACAACCTATCACAAGATAAATACTATGAACTAATTACATTTACAACCTATCACAAGATAAATACTATGAATTAATTACATTTACAACCTATCTCTGGGTTTCATATTGTGGATCTGTTTTTTTATTTATTAACATTTTAGTCATTTAGCAGACACTTGTTTCCTGAGCGACTTACATGAGCAATTAAGGTTAAGTGCCTTGCTCCAGGTCACATCTATAGATGTTTTTTTTCTCACCTTGTTGGCTCGGGGATTCAAACCAGCAACCTTTTGGTTACTGGCCCAACGCTCTTAACTACTAGGCTACCTGCCAACCCGGTTGTGGTCATCTTGGTGTGTGTCGTATGCAATTGTTTTAAAACTTTGGTGTACACTGGTATGCCACTATTTTGCCTGCTCGACCAATGGAAGAAATGAAAGCTTTATTTATGAATTCTTGTTTCTATTTGGAGGTGGATTACGTGAGTAAGGAATATTAGGGCTATTGAATTGTCATCCAAGTATAATTTATTGTACTAATCACATCATCATTTATCATATTAAAAATGTACAGAATGCATAAGATTGTTTGGGGGTTACAATATTATCCCTCAAAAGAAGGAGATGTTGTTTTGTTTGAAACTGTACTATTGTCGCTTTAGCGTTTAGCGTCTACTAACTCTTAACTCTACTTCTTAAAACTAGGATACTAATTAAAACTAGGATACTTCTTAAAACTAGGATACTTCTTAAAACCAGGGTACTTCTTTAAACTAAGATGCTCCTTAAAACTAGGATGCTTCTTAAAACTAGGGCACTTCTTAACGCTAGGATACTTCTTAAAACTAGGGTTCTTCTTACAGCTAGGATATATGAAGTTCCATCCTCAAGGAAGAAGTTAAAACGATGCATTTGAAGTTCCGTGAGCCGGCTATATATACAAATACAGATGGATTCTGTTACTGCTTTGACAGCTTTTTATGTAGCATTACATTTCCTGGATCCAAGCATGTGGATCTGCCTCTTCTTCACCCTGCTCTCTCTCTTTCCCTCACTGCTTTGCTAATGACGCCCTATCCCCCTCAGTGCAGCTTTGTATAGAAACAGCCCCGTATACTAAACGCCCGCCTAAATGACTCTGCATTGAACTTGTCATTTGATTGGCTCTTGTCTTGTCAATAATGAACCTGATTGGCTGTGGTGGGTCCGATCGCACAGATGTAACCCCCGTTCCATAATAACTGGCCTGTGATGTCATCGCAGTGCTCACGTTATCTTTTGAGTGTTGGAGTTCTAGTGTCTTCTAATGTTTGTGGACACGTAAACAATTTGTCAGAATAAAGTGAAATAAATGTGGAACTTATGCAACATTTGCTTGTGTCCTTTGTCTGGATTTTGTTGTCTGGCATCGCCAATCATCTAAAACTCATAGATCCTACCTTATACAAGGACGCAAGGACGTGTTGGTTTGAAATGTGTAAAAAGGGTCTCTAATGTAGTGTTGTTCAGACCTGTTCCTGGAGCCCCTACTGTACATGGTGTGCAGGTTTTTGCTCCAGCCCAGCACTAACACATCTAATTCAACTAATGAAATATACTGAACAAAAATATAAACACAACATGCAACAATCATTGATTTTACTGAGTTACAGTTCATTTGAGGAAGTCAGTCAATTTAAATAAATTCACTAGGCCCCAATCTATGGATTTCACATGACTGGGAGTACAGATATGCATCTGTTAGCCGCATATACCTTTAAAAAAATTGTCATCACAATGAGTCTCAGGATCTCGGCATGGTAATTTTGTGCATTCAAATTGCCATTGATAAAATGCAATTGTGTTTGTTGTCCGTAGCTTATGCCTGCTCATACCTTAGCCCCACTGCCATCACGGGGCACTCTGTTCACAATGTCGCCCACACAACGCCATACACGTAGGTCTGGGGTTGTGAGTCCGGTTGGACGTACTGCCAAATTCTCTAAAACGACGTTGGACGATGTTGGAGGCAGCTTATGGTAGAGAAATTAACATGACATTCTCTGTCAACAGCTCTGGTAAACATTTCCTGCAGTCAGTATGCCAATTGCACGCTCCCTCAAAACTTGAGACATCGGTGGCATTGTGTTTTGTGACAAAACTGCATATTTTCGAGTGGCCTTTTATTATCCCCAGCACAAGGTGCACCTTTATAAATATCATGCTGTTTAATCAGATTCTTGATATGCCACACCTGTCAGGTGGATGGATTATCTTGACAAAGGAGAAATGCTCACTAACAAGGATGTAAACAAATGTGCTCACAAAATTTGAGAGAAATAAGCTTTCCGTGCGTTTGGAACATTTCTGGGATCTTTTATTTTAGCTCAAGAAACATGGGACCAACACTTTACATGTTGCATTTATATTTTTGTTCAGTGTACTTAACGATTAGTTGTTTGGTTGACCGCCGCGACAGTGTGACCCTAAAGATACAGCCCAATTCAGGGATTAAAGGGCCTTTGTAATGTGTGACATATTGGGGAAGATTACCTGTTTATATGTGGAATTATTATTATTGTCATTATTGTATTGTGTGAGTGTTTGGCTTTAGTGCTATGCCTTTTTTTCACATGTTCTCCCTATAGCCTCACTCATTTTGTTTAGGCCCGATCACTGCAAAGCCAAATCTCTATCAATCAACAGCTTGATGCCAATGAATGTCTACTATGCTATAACATAATGATGAACCAGTCAGCCAATAAATGTCTCCGATGCTCCAACATAAAGGCTACCCAATGAGCCAATAAGTATTCAATGCCTTTGTTCTGGTTGGTCTGACAGGCCTTCCATTGTTGTAGGTCATTTCTTTCCCCTGCCCAAGTGTTTGGTTCTCTCACATACATACATCCATAGCTATAGAACACTGCTTTATATCTATGCATACATGTTACATCTGCCCCTGCCACGCCCACTACTTCTCATCCTGTGTCTCCCTAAACTGCTGCCACTCTCCTAGTTCTCTCTCTCTCTCTCTCTCTCTCTCTCTCTGTGTGGCTGTATCTGATTGTGTGAGTGGAGACAGGTGTGCTGGAGTCGGAGCAAATCCCCACCAGCTGCAACCTGTTCCATAATCAAGACCTCTACAAATACTCAGCCCTGCCACTTCCGTACTGCCAGATCGTAGCCTCTGCTCGGTCTGTATTTCTAGCTGTTTGCACCTGCATAGAGCTTGTTATCCTGTGGTGCCTGTTTTCCCTAGCCTGATGCTGCTTTTCTCTCCGTTACAGTTCTGTCCACTCTGACTCTGGTCCCTGTCCCTGGTCTCGTCAGTACTGCTACCCTGTCCTGGACCCCCGCTCTACTGCTTCCTTGGATTCTGCTCCGGACCTGCTTACCCTGCTTCTCTTGCTGCAGTCTGTTCCTGGTTCCCTGCTACCTGCCTGAGCTCCCCCTGGCCTGCACCCCCCCCCCCCCTCCACACACACTTTTCAATAAATACCTTGGTAACCTTGTCCCAGTCTCCTCATCTGAGTCTGCACTTGGGTTCACCTGCCCCACCCTGCGTAACAATATAGTTGAAGTTGACATACAATTAGGTTGGAGTCATTCAACCACTCCACAAATTTCTTGTTAACAAATTATAATTTTGGCAAGTCGGTTAGGACATCTACTTTGCATGACACAAATAATTGTTCCAACAATTGTTTAGACAGATTTATTTCACTAATAATTCACTGTATCACAATTCAAGTGGGTCAGAAGTTTACATACACTAAGTTGACGTTAAACAGCTTGGAAAATTCCAGAAGATGATGTCACACCTTTAGAAGCTTCTGATAGGCTAATTGACATCAATTGATTCAATTGGAGGTGTACCTGTCAATGTATTTCAAGGCCTACCTTCATACTCAGTGCCTCTTTGCTTGACATCATGGGAAAATCAAAAGAAATCAGCCAAGACCTCAGAAATAAATTGTAGACCTCCACAAGTCTGGTTCATCCTTGGGAGAAATTTCCAAATGCCCGAAGGTACCATGTTCATCTGTACAAACAATATTACGCAAGTATAAACACCATGGGACCATGCAGCCGTCATACCGTTCAGGAAGGACCATCGTTATGTTTGGAGGAAAAAGGGGGAGGCTTGCAAGCCGAAGAACACCATCCCAACCGTGAAGCACGGGGGTAGCAGCATCATGTCATGGGGGTGCTTTGCTGCAGAAGGGACTGGTGCACTTCACAAAATGGATAACATCATGAGGGAGGAAAAGTATGTGGATATATTGAAGCTACATCTCAAGACATCAGTCAGGTTAAAGATTGGTCGCAAATGGGTCTTCCAAATGGACAATGACCCCAAGCATACTTACAAAGTTGTGCCAAAATGGCTTAAGGACAACAAAGTCAAGGTATTGGAGTGACCATCACAAGGCCCTGACCTCAACCCTATAGAAAATTTGTGGGCAGAACTGAAAAAGCGTGTGCGAGCAAGGAGGCCTACAAACCTGACTCAGTTACACCATCTCTGTCAGGAGGAATGGGCCAAAATTCACCCAACTTATTGTGGGAAGCTTGTGGAAGGCTACCCGAAACGTTTGACCCAAGTTAAACAATTTAAAGGCAATGCTACCAAATACTAATTCAGTGACCCACGGGGAATGTGATGAAAGAAATAAAATCTGAAATAAATAATTCTCTCTACTATTATTCTGACATTTCACATTCTTAAAATAATGTGGTGATCCTAACTGACCTAAGGCAGGGAATTTGTACTAGGATTAAATGTCAGGATTTGTGAAAACTGAGTTTAAATGTATTTGGCTAAGGTGTATGTAAACTTCCGATTTCAACTGTACATCCACATAGCCATTGGTCTACTCAGCAGAGGCTGGTGGGAGGGGCTATAAGAGGATTGACTCGTTATGGCTGAAATGGAACAGAGTCAAACATGGTTTACATATATTTATTTACCATTACAACGAGCCCATCTTCCTATTGCTCCTCCCACCAGTCTCCTTTGATTTACTGTACTTCCTCATCCCTGGACATCCAATCCCACCGTTGAATAATTAACACTCAGAATGTGCCCTATCTGAGTTGTGATTATGGGCTGCTATTGCTGTTGTTTCTCTTTGTTTATTTGAGCTGTTCTTGCCATAATATGGACATGGTCTTTTACCAAATAGGGCTATCTTCTGTATACCACCCCTACCTTGTCACAACACAACTGATTGGCTCAAACGCATTAAGAAGGAAAGAAATTCCACAAATGAACTTTTAAGAAGGCACACCTGTTAATTGGAATGCATTCCAGGTGACTACCTCATGACGCTAGTTGTGAGAATGCCAAGAGTGTGCAAAGCTGTCATCAAGACAGAAGGTGGCTACTTTGAATAATCTTTTTTGGTTACTACATAATTCCATGTGTTATTTCATAGTTTGTCTTCACTATTCTACAATGTAGGGAATAGTAAAAATTAAGAAAAACCCTGCAATGAGTAGGTGTTCACACTTTTGATTGGTACTATAAATATGCAGCAGAGGGAGGGGAGAGGGAGATAAGCAGTCTCGGGTGTCGGTTAGGAGTTTGAGGTCCAACTCTTGAGACAAGAGCTCATCGTTGTTCTGTTCCTGAAGTCGGTGTAAGCCATCTCCATGAGAGCCAGGGTGAGATAGGAGGCGGTCGAACGAGGCCGTGGTCGACATAATGAACTCGACACTGTCCGGGATACAACATTGGACGAAAACACAACCGGGCATGCCACACCGGACCAGCTCTCTCTTCCACTTCTACCACGTAAAAACTGCAGTGGACAAGATGGTCAACACCCGTATTCTCCGATATCCCCAAGCCAGCATCGCCCCACCACCTCTTGCCCCGAGCACTTCCTGCCTTCCCAGGCGATCTACTACAGCCTGACCATTGACCTTTACATGCTGGGCTACTTCCACATCCTGGAGCAGGAGTTGACAGCTGAGGAGCTGAAAATGAGGGCACCTGATGTGAGACGATGTCTTCTACCACGTAGGGGGTTTCCCATGGGAGACCGTCAGGGATTTCCACAAGGTGGTCCAGGAGATCCAGGAAGGGAAGTGACTGTGGCTTGACAGATTTGAGGACATCAAAGCCCCGTTCTTTGGGACTGCTGCAGCACATGGAAGGTACCATCCAGGGGGCACCAGAGAGTGTCAGTGTCAGGGCACAAGGCTAGTTCATAGTGTAGACTGCCGGTCCGGAAGAAGAGCTTCAAAAGTGTAGCAGCGCCACAGAATTTTCCTGTTTCAGCAACAAGATCTGTAAATACATCAACCACAGCCTGCTTTCTGTAAGGATTTCAAACATTAGTCCTGGTTTTCACTTAGTCTTTTGATATTCTTTTGTAAAACTTGTTTGTGTTGTTATACTGTTCAGTGGATTTTGGGGCTTTTGGAGAGACTATTAATTCAGAATGAGTGTGCATGAGTGTTATGTCATTGCAAATCAATTGAAAGAAGCTGAATACATCCTTGATCATGAGATCATTACAGCTTTTAGATTGTTGATTTATGTTGGATAGTAAATGCCCTAATCAGCCGTTTTTTATCAATATAAAATCATTTCTGGTAACAATTAAGTGCATTACTGTAATAGATTTCCATTAAAATGGGCCCCCCAAAAATGTTCAAGCAAGAATTTTGCTTGGTCTGTGAGAATAGTCTGAGTGGGGAGGGACAAATTTAAACTAGCTGTTATTGGCAGAGGTTTGGAATTGGTCTACTAACCAATTTACCTCATGGTGATGTCACCATGGAAAGCCCATGCAAACCTGCTGATTAGAAAGTCCTTTCTAGATTGTATTTACAACCTGGGACTATCAGCACCCCCCTTTGCCCTCAGAACAGACTCAATTGGTCTGAGCATGGAATCTACAAGGTGTCGAACGCTTTCCCCAGGGATGCTGGCCTGTGTTGACTCCAATGCTTCCCACAGTTGTGTCAAGTCGGCTGGATGTCCTTTGGGTGGTGGTACTTTCTTTATACACACGGGAAACTGTTGAGGGTTAAAAAAAACAGCAGCGTTGCAATTCTTTAAACACTCGAACCAGTGTGCCTGGCACCTACTACCATATCTTGTTCAAAGGCACTTATATATTTTGTCTTGCCCTTTCACCCTCTGATTGGCACACATACACAATCCACAATCTATCTCATGGAAAGTCTGTTTTACATCAATAGTTTTGTGTTTTAAAATCAGCAATAACATAAGCCCCTATAACATAACCTGATGTCTGCCCAAGTACAAATTACAAACTGGTTTTGCATTGACTCATTACAACAGTGCCTAATGATATACTGAACAAAAATATAAATGCAACATGCAACAATTTCAAAGATTTTACTGAGTTACAGTTGTCGTGTCTTTGGCTGTGCCGGATTAAGTGATATGACATGCTATTTTATAAAATAATATATCCGTAATTAATATCACCTGATTGAGCTGATCATGTAAATGTAATTAACTAGAGAGTCGGGCACCACAAAATAATATTTCTAGAGCTGTTATCTTCCGAATAAACTCTTAAAGACCTAGTAATATTTTACATCAATAGCAGTCAATATCAATCGTCATCTTAATTCAGTCTCATCTGAAAGTTGTAAATTCTTGGTTATCTGCACGAACCCTGGCTAACAATTTGAATCAGCAATACAAAATTGGGTTTAATTATTTATTTACTAAATACCTAACTAATCACACAGAATTACACATAATTAAATCATAACTTGATTACATATTACGTCATACAGGAAAACGTCCCTAGCGGGCGGAACAGATATGACAGCTTGTTACACAAAAGAAAAGGGCTGGGTTTGAGTGAAAGAGCGGGAAGACTGAGGGACACAGGGAGAAGCTGTGCTATCGTAAATACAGTATCTGATGCATTCTAAATTACCGCCCATTTGGAAAAGGAAAATGCAATAAATATTTACTCTGAGCTGCGCTTCGGTAGGTTGGTGGTAGATGGAAGGCCGTGTTGCCAAACCGAGTCCATTGAAGAATGTCTCTGGTTGTCAATTGAATACATTGTAGTAACGTCGTTGGGTGATAGACGGGATACTCTGTCTGTTTCTTCCTAACCCTCATTGCATTTGCTGTTGCTAACTCAACGGCTAGGAGGTATCACTTCTGTATTGAATAAGAGTTCAAAGTTCATACCATTCGCAACCAAAGCTCACGCTGATGTTGGCTTCGTTCTGTAGTTATTATCTGAACAATTCTGACATCGGACCGTCGTCCTACATCCTCGGAACAGGAGGTTATAATGTCGTCAAGGGCTTATATAGGAAGGGAGAGGAGGGCGTGTTTGAAAAGTTTTATAGCCCATGTCCCTTCATAGGTCCGGACGGGCCACTGTTTGAGCAGAGACCTGTTTTATGAAAACCCAAATCTCACATTTTAGAAGCTAAAATCACATTTCATCCCATCACGAATAATTTCATATTCAAACATTTAAATTGAACAACAATTCCATGTGAATCTGATAACTCTGATGTGTAGACTTTCCACTGTAGAGTTTATGTCATCTTATCATTGATGAGAATGTCTCAGATGACAACGGAACTGACATCATATTCATTATGTACCACCGTATATGTTCAATTGTTCGGATTACCAGAATATAGTTCATTTCCCCCCACCTACTGATGTTCCCAGAATCTCTATGTTAACCAAGGGTTTTGCAAATGTAACCTCAGTAGGGTAGAGAGAAGACAAAGGGGGGAAGAGGTATTTATGACTGTCATAAACATACCCCCCAGGCCAACGTCATGACACAGTTCATATAAAGAGATCAGTCAATTGAAGTAAATTCATTAGGCCCTAATCTATGGATTTCACATGACTGGGCAGGTGCTCAGCCATGGATGAGAGGGCATAGGCTGACCAACTTGAGAGCCAGGTCCACCCACTGGGGAGCCAGGCTCAGCCAATCAGAATTAGTTTTGCCCCACAAAAGCTAATCATTACAGACAGAAATACTCCTCAGATCCATCAGCTGTCCTGGTGGCTGGTCTCAGACAATCTAGCAGGTGAAGAAGTCGGATGTGATGGTCCTGGGCCGGCGTGGTTACACTTGGTCTGCGGTTGTAACTAGATCTGAACTAGATCTAAACTAGTCCACAGTGAATCTCAAGATGGATTATAGATCCTGCAAATGCATCAATGCCAAATTAATGTAAAAGATAGGCACAGAAAATCTGGAAATTATATTATGCTTATCTTTTCCATTAATTGTTGCATAAAGCTTTAACTACAAAACAGATGGCCTGGAATGTGGACATATCTCAAGAGAAGACTTCTGAGGTCTGAAAACATCTGACAAACTTTGATTTTGGAGTTTAACATCCCTTTCTGGTGTGAGTCTAGACTTCTTCAGTTCCACGTGTTGCACGGACTGCAAAATGTCTATATTCATGCTCAAAGTAAAGATCAAAAACAGTTTGCCCTCATTCTGTAGCCACAGCAAGATATCATATGTAGACAAGGTCTACCAGAGATAAGACAGCCAAGAATGCTTTCCTTAAAGGTGTTCATTACCTATAGAAGGTCTCTTGGTACACACAGAAAATTTGCTTGCTTGCTCTCTCTCTCTGTCTCTCTCTTCGCCTCTCTTTTTCTCTCTCTCTCTGTCTCTCTCTTCATCTCTCTTTCTCTCTCTCTCTGTCTCTCTGTCTCTCTTCGCCTCTCTTTCTCTCTCTCTGTCTCTCTCTCTCTCTTCGCCTCTCTTTCTCTCTCTCTGTCTCTCTCTCTCTTCGTCTCTCTTTCTCTCTCTCTCTGTTTCTCTCTCTTCGTCTCTCTTTCTCTCTCTCTTTCTCTCTCTCTCTTTCTCTCTCTTTCTCTCTCTCTCTCTCTTTCTCTCTCTTCTCTCTCTCTGTCTCTCTCTCTCTTTCTCTCTCTCTGTCTCTCTCTCTTTCGCTCTCTCTGTCTCTCTCTCTTTGCCTTCTCTCTGTCTCTCTCTCTTTTGCTCTCTCTGTCTCTCTCTCTCTTTCTCTTTCTCTCTTTCTCTCTCTCTGTCTCTCTCTCTCTTTCGCTCTCTCTTTCTCTCTGTCTCTCTCTCTGTTTGTCTCTCTTTCTGTCTCTCTCTGTTTGTCTCTGTTTCTGCATGTCTCCTTTCTTCTTTATCTCTCTACCCCCTCTCTACCCCCTCTCTACACCCCTCTCTCCATTCTCTTCCTCCCTCACTGTCCCCCCAAGCTATTTGTGCTGTGTCACAGTCTGCTCCAGCTCATCCAGCTGCTGCAAAGTGCCTACGTCAAGAGCTGCATCACCACCATAGAGCACCCCTCCGGTTTCGACAGCATATCTACAGTATGGGCACCATCTCCTCACTGCATGAGGTACAGCACCTCTTCCGTTCTCAACTGGGATAGCACAAAGTAATATGTAACTGTAAAATCTCTCCAGCACTAGCTGGAGGGAATGTTATTAATATTTTTCATAATTTCATAATTAATACACTTTTTTTAAACAGCTGAAAATACGGTTTATCTATGACAAACATTTTTGTTATATTTCAGTCTTTATGGATGTACAGAGCATTTGGAAAGTATTCAGGCCGCTTGACTTTTTCCACATTTTGATACAGCCTTTTTCTAAAAATGGATTAAATGTTTTTTTCCCCTCATCAAGTTACACACAATACCCAATAATGACAAAGCAAAAACTGTTTTTATAAACGTTAACAAATGTATAAAAAACATTAAAACTGAATTATCACATTTACACCCTTTACTCAGTACATTGTTGAAGCACCTTTGGCAGCGATTACAGCCTCGAGTCTCCTTGGGTATGACACTACAAGCTTGACACAACTGTATTTGGGGAGTTTACACCATTCTTCTCTGCAGATCCCCTAAAGCTCTGTCAGGTTGAATGGGGAGTGTCGCTACACAGCTATTTTCAGGTCTCTCCAGAGTTGTTTGATCGGGTTCAAGTTTGGGCTCTGGCTGGGCCACTCAAGGACATTCAGAGACTTGTTCCGAAGCCACTCCTGCATTGTCTTGGCTGTGTGCTTAGGGTTGTTGTCCTGTTGGAAGGTGAACCTTTGCCCCAGTCTGAGGTCCTGAGCGCTCTGGAGTAGGTTTTCATCAAGGATCTCTCTGCACTTTGCTCCGTTCATCTTTTTCTCAATCCTGACTCGTCTCCCAGTCCCTGCCGCTGAAAAACATCCCCACTGCATGATGTGACACTTGGCATTTCGGCCAAAGAGTTCAATCTTGGTTTCGTTAGACAAGAGAATCTTGTTTCTCATGGTCAGAGTCCTTTATGTGCCTTTTGACAAACTCCAAGCGGGCTGTCTTTTACTGAGGAGTGGCTTCCGTCTGGCCCCTCTACCATAAATGCCTGATTGGTGGAGTGCTACAGAGATGGTTGTCCTTCTGGAAGGTTCTCCCATCTCCACAGACGAACTCTGGAGCCCTGCCAGAGTGACCATTGGGTTCTTTGTTGCTTCCCTGACCAAGGCCCTTCTCCCCCGATTGTTGAATTTGGCCGAGTGGCCAGCTCTAGGAAGAGGCTTGGTGGTTCCAAACTTGTTCCATTTAAGAATGATGGAGGCCACTGTGTTCTTGGGGACCTTCAATGCTGCAGAAATGTTTTGGTACCCTTCCCCAGATCTGTGCCTCGACACAATCCTGTCTCGGAGCTCTACAGACAATTTGTTCGACCTAAAAAAACAACAACCCGTTTTTGCTTTGTCATTATGGGTGTGTAGATTGATGAGGAACAACTCGTATTTAATCCATTTTAGAATAGGGCTGTAGTAACTGAATACTTCCGAATGCACTGCATATTTGAAGTGTAATATTGGGATGCAAACTCTTTCAAATCTATATCTGACATGGTATAGGTGTTATTTTCTGTAAGCCCATAACCATATGTGTGAGGTGTATACTTTTGTTTCAAAGTAGATGTGTTTTAAGATGACTAAGAAACACTCTAATTTAGCCCACTGTAGTAAGCCCACTGGGCTGTGACTGCATGTGTGTGTCCTGCAGATGGGGAACATTGTGCTAGTGGTGTTTGTCAGTCACTTTAGGAGCCGGGTCCAACGGCCTCGTTTCAATGGCCTGGGAGGGCTGTTCATGTCCTGTGCTGCTGCCACCCTGACCGTACCTCACTTCCTGTCCAAGCCCTACCAGTGTCACTCTATGTTAGCTGGTAAGAAGACAAACCCAATATAAGTTACTCAATATATTACAGTGCATTTTTGCCAAAATTCAAAGCATTACAGTGCAGGAAGTCCATGACACTAGTTTGACTATGAATACAGGTGTAATTGTGTTGCTCTGGCGGGCTCATGATAGCATCCTCTAGAGAAAACCTTGAAGAATTATATTCTCAGTTAGAGTTTAACAATATAACAATTTAGTTATATTTCAACAGGTTATCAAGCGATTATTTTGTAAATCCTCAGTCACTGAATACAGTGTATATATATATATCAAATCAAATCAAATTTTATTTGTCACGTGCGCCAATTACAACAGGTGTAGACCTTACAGTGAAATGCTGACTTACAGGGTCTAACCAATAGCGTGGAGAAAAAAAACACACAAAAAACAAGTATGTGTGTGTGTGTGTGTGTGTGTGTGTGTGTGTGTGTGTGTGTGTAGGTAAGTAAAGAAATCAAGTAAAGAAATAAAACAACAGTTAAAAGACATTTGAAAATAAGAGTAGCAAGGCTATATACAGACACCTGTTAGTCAGGCTTATTGAGGTAGTATGTACATGTAGGTATCATTAAAGTGACTATGCATATATGACGAACAGAGAGTAGCAGAAGCGTAAAAAGAGGGGTTGGCGGGTGGTGGGACACAATGCAGATAGCCTGGTTAGCCAATGTGCGGGAGCACTGGTTGGTCGGCCCAATTGAGGTAGTATGTACATGAGTGTATAGTTATAGTGACTATGCATATAAGATAAACAGAGAGTAGCAGCAGCGTAAAAGAAGGGTTGGGGAGGCACACAATGCAAATAGTCCGGGTAACCATTTTGTTACCTGTTCAGGAGTCTATGGCTTGGGGGTAAAAACTGTTGAGAAGCCTTTTTGTCCTAGACTTGGCACTCCGGTAACGCTTGCCATGAGGTAGTAGAGAGAACAGTCTATGACTGGGGGTGGCTGGGGTCTTTGACAATTTTTAGTGCCTTCCTCTGACACCGCCTGGTGTAGAGGTCCTGGATGGCAGGCAGCTTTGCCCCAGTGTTGTACTGGGCCGGACGCACTACCTTCTGAAGTGCCTTGCGGTCGGAGGCCAAGCAATTGCCGTACCAGGCAGTGATGCAACCGGTCATGATGCTCTCGATGTTGCAACTGCAGATGCTTTTGGGGATCTCAGGACCCATGCCAAATCTTTTTAGTATCCTGAGGGGGAATAGGCTTTGTCGTGCCCTCTTCACGACTGTCTTGGTGTGTTTGGACCATTCTAGTTTGTTGTTGATGTGGACACCAAGGAATTTGAAGCTCTCAACTAGAGGTCAACCGATGAATCGGAATGGCCGATTAAGTAGGGCCGATTTCAAGTTTTCATAACAATCGGAAATCGGTATTTTTGTATCTTTAATTAAAAAACGTTACACTTTTATTTAACTAGGCAAGTCAGTTAAGAATGTTCTTATTTTCAATGACGGCCTAGGAACGGTGGGTTAACTGCCTTGTTCAGGGGCAGAGCGACAGATTTTTAGCTTGTCAGCTCGGGGATTCAATCTTGCAACCTTTCAGTTAACTAGTCCAACTCTCTAACCACCTGCCTCACCAGGAGCCTGCCTGTTACTCGAATGCAGTAAGAAGTAAGTAAGTAACTTACTAAGTAGTAAGTTGCTAGCTAGCATTAAAGTTATCTTATAAAAAACTATCAATCAATAAATCAATCATAATCACTAGTTAACTACACATGGTTGATGATAATTACTAGTTTATCTAGTGTGTCCTGCGTTGCATATAATCGATGCGGTGCGCATTCACGTAAAAAGGACTGTCGTTGCTCCAACGTGTACCTAACCATAAACATCAATGCCTTTCTTCAAATCAATACACAGAAGTATATATTTTTAAACCTGCATATTTAGCTAAAAGAAATCCAGGTTAGCAGGAAATATTAACCAGGTGTAATTGTGTCACCGCTTTTGCGTTCATTGCACGCAGAGCCACGGAATATACGATAATAAACGAAATGATAGTTTTTCGAAATGATAGTTTCTGGATTTGACCATATTAATGGTCAAATCCAGGTTAATGGTGTGTTATTATGTTATAATTAAGTCTATGATTTGATATTTGATAGAGCAGTCTGGCTGAGCGATGGTAGGCGGCAGCAGGCTCGTAAGCATTCATTCAAACAGCACTTTAGTGCGTTTTGCCAGCAGCTCTTCACTGTGCTTCAAGCATTGCGCTGTTTATGACTTCAAGCCTATCAACTCCCGAGATGAGGCTGGTGTAACCGAAGTGAAATGGCTAGCTAGTTAGCGCGCGCTAATAGCGTTTCAAACGTCACTCGCTCTGAGACTTGGAGTAGTTGTTCCCCTTGCTCTGCATGGGTAACGCTGCTTCGAGGGTGGCTGTTGTCGATGTGTTCCTAGTTCGAGCCCAGGTAGGAGCGAGGAGAGGGACGGAAGCTATACTGTTACACTGGCAATACTAAAGTGCCTATATGAACATCCAATAGTCAAAGGTATATGGAATACAAATGGTATAGAGAGAAATAGTCCTACAAATACTATATTAACTACAACCTAAATCCTCTTACCTTGGAATATTGAAGTCTCATGTTAAAAGGAACCACCAGCTTTCATATGTTCTCATGTTCTAAGCAAGGAACTTAAACGTTAGCTTTTTTACATGGCACATATTGCACTTTTACTTTCTTCTCCAACACTTTGTTTTTGCATTATTTAAACCAAATTGAACATGTTTCATTATTTATTTGAGGCTAAATATTTTTTTTAAATGTATTATATTAAGTTAAAATAAGTGTTAATTCAGTATTGTTGTAATTGTCATTATTACAAATAATAAATAAAAAAATTGTCAGATTAATCTGTATCGGCTTTTTGGTCCTCCAATAATCGGTATCGGTATCGGCGTTGAAAAATCATAATCAGTCGACCTCTACTCTCAACCTGCTCCACTACAGCACCGTCGATGAGAATGGGGACGTGCTCAGTGCTCCTTTTCCTGTATTCCACAATCATTTCTTTAGTCTTGGTTTGGTTACGTTGAGGGATAGGTTGTTATTCTGGCACCACCCGGCCAGGTCTCTGACCTCCTCCCTATAGGCTGTCTCGTCGTTGTCGGTGATCAGGCCTACTACTGTTGTGTCGTCAGCAAACTTAATGATGGTGTTGGAGTTGTGCCTGGCCATGCAGTCGTGGGTGAACAGGGAGTACAGGAGGGGACTGAGCACACACCCCTGTGGAGCTCCAGTGTCTTCACCGGAAGAATCCCGGAACATGTTCCAGTCTGTGAAAGCAAAACAGCCCTGTAGTTTAGCATCTGCTTCATCTGATCATTTGTTTTATAGACAGAGTCACTGATGCTTCCTGCTTTAATATTTGCTTGTAAGCAGGAATCAGGAGGATAGAGTTGTGGTCGGATTTACCAAATGGAGGGAGAGGGAGAGCTCTGTACGCATTTCTGTGTGGGGAGTACAGATGATCTAGAATTTTTTTCCCTCTGGTTGCACATTTAACATGTTGATAGAGATTTGTTAGAACTGATTTAAGTTTCCCTGCATTAAAGTCTGCTGCCACTAGGAGCGCCGCCCCTGGGTAAGTGGTTTCCTGTTTGCTTATTTCCTTATACAGCTTATACTAAAACCGGTCAAAGGTTTTAGAACACCTACTGTACTCATTCAAGGGTTTTTCTTAATTTTTACTATTTTCTACATTGTAGAATAATAGTGAAGACATCAAAACTATGAATTAAAACATATGGAATTATGTAGTAACCAAAAAAGTGTTAAACAAATCAAAATATATATATATTTGAGATTCTTCAAATAGCCACCTTGATGACATGCACATTATTGGCATTCTCTCAACCAGCTTCATGAGGTAGTCCCCTGGAACAGCAGTTAAATTAGCAGGTGTTCCTTCTTAAAAGTTAATTTGTGGAATTTCTTTCCTTCTTAATGCATTTGAGCCAATCAGTTGTGTTGTGACAAGGTTGTGGGGGTATACAGAAGATAGCCCTATTTGGTAAAAGACCAAGTCCATAATATGGCAAGAACAGCTTGCCATAATAAGCAAAGAGAAACGACAGTCCATCATTACTTTAAGACATGAAGGGCAGTCAATCAAGAAAATGTCAAGAACTTTGATTGTTTCTTCAAGTGCAGTCGCAAAAACCATCAAGTATTTAACGATTGTTGTCCTCTTCGGTTGAGGAATAGGAAGGATCAGACCAAAATGCAGCGTGGTAAGTGTCCAAGTTAATTTTAATAAATAAATTGAACACTGCAATAACCAAAACACAACATAGAGAGAGAGTGAACGAAACGAAACAGTTCTGTAAGGTGAAGACACACAAAACAGAGAGCAACTACCCACAAACACAGGTGGGAACAGGCTACCTAAGTATGGTTCTCAATCAGAGACAATGATAAACAGCTGCGTCTGATTGGGAACCATACCAGGCCAAACACAGAAATACAAAACATAGAACAAAAACATAGAATGCCCACCCCAACTCACACCCTGACCAAACCAAAAATAGAGACATAAAAAAAACTAAGGTCAGGATGTGACAGCATCCCCCCCAAAGGTGCGGCCCCCGGCCGCAAAACCTGAACCTATAAGGGAGGGTCTGGGTGGGCATTTCACCGCGGTGGCGGCTCTGGTGCGGGACGTAGACCCCACTCCACCTTAGTCTTGGCCCACTTATGTGGCACCTCTGGAGTGGCGACCCTCGCCGCCGACCTCGAACTGGAAACCCTTACCGCGGGCCCCGAATAGGAGGGAGACTCTGGTGGCGCCGGACAGGCGGGAGAACCTGGAGGCTCCGGACTGACGGACGGCTCTTGCGACTCCGGACTGACGGGCGGCTCTGGTGGCTCCAGACAGACGGGTGGCTCTGGCGGCTCCAGACAGACAGGCGGCTCTGGCGGCTCCAGACAGGCGGGCGGCTCTGGCGGCTCCGGACAGGTGGGCGGCTCTGGCGGCTCCGGACAGGCGGGCGGCTCTGGCAGCTCCGGACAGGCGGGCGGCTCTGGCAGCTCCGAACAGGCGGGAGAACCTGGAGGGAGGAGACTGAGAGACAGCCGGGTGCATGGGGCTGCCACAAGACCCACCAGACCCACCAGGCTAGGGAGTGTGCAAAAGGCATGAGGAGGTAGGCGAATAATTACAATTTTGCAGATTAACACTGGAGTGATAAATTATCAGATGGTCATGTACAGGTAGAGATATTGGTGTGCAAAAGAGCAGAAAAGTAAATAAATAAAAACAGTATGGGGATGAGGTAGGTAAAAATGGGTGGGCTATTTACCGATAGACTATGTACAGCTGCAGCGATCGGTTAGCTGCTCAGATAGCAGATGTTTGAAGTTGGTGAGGGAGATAAAAGTCTCCAACTTCAGCGATTTTTGCAATTCGTTCCAGTCACAGGCAGCAGAGAACTGGAACGAAAGGCGGCCAAATGAGGTGTTGGCTTTAGGGATGATCAGTGAGATACACCTGCTGGAGCGCGTGCTACGGGTGGGTGTTGCCATCGTGACCAGTGAATATGTAGCGAGGGCCAGCCGACTAGAGCATACAGGTCGCAGTGGTAGGTGGTATAAGGTGCTTTAGTGACAAAACGGATGGCACTGTGATAAACTGCATCCAGTTTGCTGAGTAGAGTGTTGGAAGCAATTTTGTAGATGACATCGCCGAAGTCGAGGATCGGTAGGGTAGTCAGTTTTACTAGGGTAAGTTTGGCGGTGTGAGTGAAGGTGGCTTTGTTGCGGAATAGAAAGCCGACTCTAGATTTGATTTTCGATTGGAGATGTTTGATATGAGTCTGGAAGGAGAGTTTACAGTCTAGCCAGACACCTAGGTACTTATAGATGTCCACATATTCAAGGTCGGAACCATCCAGGGTGGTGATGCTAGTCAGGCGTGCGGGTGCAGGCAGCGAACGGTTGAAAAGCATGCATTTGGTTTTACTAGCGTTTAAGAGCAGTTGGAGGCCACGGAAGGAGTGTTGTATGGCATTGAAGCTCGTTTGGAGGTTAGATAGCACAGTGTCCAAGGACGGGCCGGAAGTATATAGAATGGTGTCATCTGCGTAGAGGTGGATCAGGGAATCACCCGCAGCAAGAGCAACATCATTGATATATACAGAGAAAAGAGTCGGCCCGAGAATTGAACCCTGTGGCACCCCCATAGAGACTGCCAGAGGACCGGACAGCATGCCCTCCGATTTGACACACTGAACTCTGTCTGCAAAGTAGTTGGTGAACCAGGCAAGGCAGTCATCAGAAAAACCGAGGCTACTGAGTCTGCCGATAAGAATATGGTGATTGACAGAGTCGAAAGCCTTGGCAAGGTCGATGAAGACGGCTGCACAGTACTGTCTTTATCGTTTAGGATATCGTTTAGTACCTTGAGCGTGGCTGAGGTGCACCCGTGACCGGCTCGGAAGCCAGATTGCACAGCGGAGAAGGTACGGTGGGATTCGAGATGGTCAGTGACCTGTTTGTTGACTTGGCTTTCGAAGACCTTAGATAGGCAGGGCAGGATGGATATAGGTCTGTAACAGTTTGGGTCCAGGGTGTCTCCCCCTTTGAAGAGGGGGATGACTGCGGCATCCTCTCCATCCATTAACCTTCTTCCCCATCCCCTCTTACCTCTACTCCTCCATCCCTCTCTCCCCCATCCCTCTTCCTCCATCCCTCTCTCCCCCATTCCTCTTCCTCCCTATCTCTCTCCCTCTCTCCCCCATCCCTATTCCTCCATCCCTCTCTCCCCATCCCCCTTCCTCCATCTCTCTCTCCCCCATCCCTCTTCCTCCATCTCTCTCTCCCCCATCCCTCTTCCTCCATCCTTCTCTCCCCCATCCCTCTTCCTCCATCCCTCTCTCCCCATCCCTCTCTCCTCCATCCCTCTCTCCCCATCCCTCTCTCCCCATCCCTCTCTCCTCCATCCCTCTCTCCTCCATCCCTCTCTCCCCATCCCTCTCTCCTCCATCCTTCTCTCCCCCATCCCTCTTCCTCCATCCCTCTCTCCCCATCCCTCTCTCCTCCATTCCTCTTCCTCCATCCTTCTCTCCCCCATCCCTCTTCCTCCATCCCTCTCTCCCCATCCCTCTCTCCTCCATCCCTCTCTCCCCATCCCTCTCTCCCCATCCCTCTCTCCTCCATCTCTCTCTCCCCCATCCCTCTTCCCCATCCCTCTCTCCTCCATCTCTCTCTCCCCCATCCCTCTTCCTCCATCCCTCTCTCCCCATCCCTCTCTCCTCCATCTCTCTCTCCCCATCCCTCTCTCCTCCATCCCTCTCTCCCCATCCCTCTCTCCCCATCCCTCTCTCCCTCCTCCTCCTTTGCTGGCGTCACCACCTTCTTCAGCTAGTTCCTGGAGCACCAGTATGGCACCACCGCCACCTACGGCAGCTTGCTCATGGATGATGTGCTACGTACGCTACACACTTACTGTACACACACAAACACAAACATATACGCACTCCAAATGCACACATGCACGCACGCACACACACACACAATCTCTAAATATATAGTTTGAAACATTTAATTATTTTGACCCTAAACCAAACTGTGACCTCCACCCTGTTGGTTCTCTCCAGGGGCATCAACCTGCCCACTGTTGCTGTAGGGCTGCTGCTGGGCGGGGTGGTGATGAAGCTGTGTTAGGTACCTCTCTCCCTCTCCATCCTGCTCTGTGTACCTCTTGTCTTCATGGTCCGTTCCACTCAGAGAGTGGCAGGGGTCAACGTGGGCTACAGTGACACACTGGACCAGTGGACTGTATGAAAATACCCCTCATTACTGTGTGGCACTTTACTGTTTGACATTTGTTTCCTTTGGCGGTACAAATCCTAACTCCATTATTAATGTTCAGTCTCCCTATGCTGTCTCTACGTCACTCACTTTATATAGACCACTGACTGCATTGTGTACTCAACATGTTGCACCGTTGTAGCCAAAGCAACCATCACTGATAGGTTGGCAAATATTCTAGTCTGTTCTATTCTGTTATTATTTTACCAGGTTTCTCCCTCTCTGTAACTCCAACTGTTCCTGTCTGAATTATGTCTTTAACCCTGTGTGTGGAGTGAACAGCACAGAGTACATCTCTCTCTGTCACACTGGCTGCACTAATGTCACTACCGACCCACTAAACTCTCACAGAGTCCAGGTACTGAATAGTTCATCCTTGAGTTATATCACTATATCAAATTCCAAGTCAAATACTGTATATCAAATCAATATATCAAATCCCCTGTCAAATCTTCATGGTTCCACCTCCACAATATTTCCAAAGTCAGGTCCTCCCTCTCCCGTCCTGCCGCTGAAACCCTCCTACATGCATCAATCTCCTACTCTACCGGCATCAACGCAAGCTCCCTCTATAAGCTCCAGATCGTTCAGAACTCTGTAGCCCGACTCCTCCAGCCCAAAGTCCTGGCAGCACATCACCCCCATCCTCCATAAACTCCACTGGCTCCCTGTCTCCTAACGCATTAACTACAAGATCCTCCTTCTGACGTAAAGCTCTTCTCCACATTGCCCCCCCCACCCTTACCTCTCCAACCTTCTTCTCCCTTACCAACCCACAAGCTCACTCTGTTCCACCACAGCAGGCCACCTTGCCGTTCCCAAGTCCAAGCTCCACGGCTCTGGAACTCCCTCCCTCCAGCGTAAACACCTCCCCCTTCTCTTTGTTTTATGTTTCTGTTTCTCCCTGCTGCTAGTCTGGTGTTGCCTTGTTTGATCTGTTAAGTTTCTACAATTGTAAAGCGATTTTGGGTCCTTGAAAAGTGCTACAAAAGTCCCATGGATTATTATTATAAGATATTATTACTATTAGAGATTATTATTATTATTATATATTATCATTAGAGATTATTATTATTATTGTTGTATATTATTATTAGAGATTGTTATTATTATTATAGATTATTATTATAGATTATTATTATAGATTATTAAGATTATGATAGATTATTATTAGAGATTGTTATTACTGTATATTATTATTATATATTATTATTATATATTATTATTTTAGATTATTATTATAGATTATTATTATTATTATTATAGGTATTTTTTATTATTATTATAGATTATTATTATAGATTATTATTATTATTATAGGTAATTTTTTATTATTATAGATTATTATTATAGATTATTATTATAGATTATTTTTTATTGATTATTATTAGAGAATATTATTATTATTATTATTATAGATTATAATATAATGACAGCATCCCCATATAATGCTGTCATGGGTATGGGCACTGCCCATCCAGGTTCCTCTGCCAAGAGCAACCCCCATCTCCTGCCCTCCATGATCCTCATGGTCTTCACTGGATTCATCCCACAACCCCATCTACATAAACAAAACATGTAAAGTGTTGGTCATGTTTCATGAGCTGAGAAAAAAAAATCCCAGAAATGTTCCATACGCACAAAAAGCTTATTTCTCTCAAATTTTGTTCACACATTTGTTTAGATCCCTGTTAATTAGCATTTATTCTTTGCCAAGATAATCCATCCACCTGACAGGTGGGGAGTATTTCTGTCTGTAATAAAGCCTTTTTGTGGGGAAAAATTCATTAGATTTGGCTGGACCTGGCTCCCAAGTGGGTGGGCCTATGCCCTCCAAGGCCCTTACACCCCTGGCCAGTCATGTGAAATCCATAGATTAGGGCCTAATGAATTTATTTAAATTGACCTATTTCCTTATATTGACTGTAACTTAGTAAAATCTTTGAAATTGTTGCATGTTGCATTTATATTTTTGTTCAGTATAGATTCCAAATATGTTTGAACCCATACATTTAATATATACTTCAGCCTGGCTGCCAGCCCTTGCTGTGTTTAAGCTGGCCATTGACTACTCCTGTGTCTGGTGGAAGCAGGCCTGTGGGAATAAACTGAGCGCCTGCGGTTACTACTACAACAAACAACATCCTTCGGCTCAGGTGCAGATGCACTTGATGTGCTTGTAAATTAGGGGTCACCACGAACAAAGTCTTGTTGTCCTTGTTTTTTGTGAACGTTTTATTTACACATTTTAGCAATTTAGCAGATGCTCGTATCCAGAGCAACTTACAGGAGCGGTTCGGGTTAAGTGCCTTGTTAAAGGTCCCATCGGCAGATGTTTATCCTAGTCAGTTTTGGGGATTCGAACCAGCAACCTTTCGGGTTATTGGGCTACAGGTGCGTTATAAGTGCCTTGGGTCAGTGCTCTTATTCCTGGCTGACTGGAGATTACAGCCATCACAGGCCTGGCCTGAGTATTGAGAAGGAGCCTGGGAGGCTGGAGTAAGAGGAAGGCACTGAGCCTGAGAGGGTCAAGGCCATTGGTTCCTTCAGCTCAAGTTAGATCACAATACTGGAAACACTATGGTTGCAGGTTCAATTCCCGCATTGGCCAATTAGGCTGAATATGTGCCACTGTCAATGGCAGCTCTGTTAGTCACTTTGGATAAAAGTGCCTGCTAAATGACCATATTATTATATTACGTAGTATCAACATTGAATATTTTATTTTGAACTATAATACAAATGAACATAGCAGTTTCTTCCATTTTGAAGGGACTTTTGATAACTTCATATGGTTTTGATAAAGGGATGTTTCGGTTAGTTTATCATGAAAAACGCTATATGCTACGGGTTTATGGTACGGTATTCGCATGTTTTTAATTTTATGAGGATTTGTATCAATAACACTATTTGTGAATGAATGTGAATGTCATATTACTATAACAAATTGTTTATTATACAATGTGTTTGGAAATAAAACTAACCCGAAAACACAGCTATTGCATTACGTTACTTACCTTTCTGAAAATGCATACACTGTGTATGTAAGGAATAACGGTAGAAAATGCCATAATATTTCAGAAGGTGAGAGAACGAATAAGGTGAGGTCGCGCACAGGCGCACACGCATCCTAAATTGACAGGACGATGCTGAGCTGCATTCCCAACATCATATGAGCAGAGGAGGATCCCAACACACCGATAGTGAAAGAAACAACGCCTCTGGATCAGAAAACCTGTATTATAATCCGATAGAGCTTTATCGCTGTAACCATGTCCGCCGGAGGAGACTTGGGGAACCCTCTGAGGAAATTTAAACTCGTCTTTTTAGGAGAACAGAGCGGTGAGTCGAGCATTTTGGAGAGCCTTGGCTTGGAGGCTTGCTTGGTTATCAGTTGCCAAACACGCTAATGCATCCTGAAGGCCATAACTGTGTTATTTGGTCTATTTGAAAGTTTCCACTATTTTGTAAATGTTTTGAGAGGTTGTGTAATATGTTAGCTCAACCAATTCACCGGTTCCTGTCACGATTTTGTTTTTGTAGAAAATTTGATTAGTCATCCATTGTGATCTAAAACGTCATGAAATAAATCTATCTTCCCGGTTTTCCAGATGTTAATATTTTATTTAAACCAATTTCTCTATTTAAACATGTTTTATTTTAATGTATCATTGTTATTAGAGAAAGAATATAGTAGACGACGTGAAATACGAATTTGGATGTTTTGATGTGGTGCAGTGACCGGCAGAAAGATTCGTTCTGTTCCAAGATTATAATAACATGTTATCACAGTTCCATCGTTGATTATAGGCGTAAATGTAACATTAAAATATATGACATGACAAGCTATAATTTTTTGTTAGGTTTAAAAGGGTTAAATAGACAAACAGTTCCCATGTGTCAGTTCGGGACACACCCAGGTTGGCGATGTCTGTAGAATGTATAAACCTCGCAGTCACTGTCTCCAATCTCCATCACTCGACTTACAGTTCCGTAACATAATGATAGTCACGAATGGTTTTTCCGTTTCGTAACATGATGCTGTACTCAATAATTCAATAATTTAGGGAACAATGACTGTTTACGTGGTTGATATGGCACAGATTCAGGAGTCTAGATCGATAATAGTTTAGCGCTATAAACCTCTTGGAATATGTGGTCACTGGTCAGACATCATACAGTCGGAATGGCTATACACATTTCGGTACAATCATGGAAGTGAAAAATACTAGTGGTTTATTTGTAGAATAGAATGGGTGCTGTGTGTGTGTGCGTGTGTGTGTGTGTGTGTGTGTGTGTGTGTGTGTGTCTGTGTACTGTGTGTGTGTGTATGTGTGCGTGTGCGCGTGTGTGTGTGTGTGTGTGTGTGTGTGTGTGTGTGTGTGTGTGTGTGTACTGTATGTACGTGTGTGTGTGTGTGTATGTACTGTGTGTGTGCATGTGTGTGTGTGTGTGTGTGTTTGTGCGCATGTGTTATTGCATTTGTATTTAGCTAACACCCTAATGGTTTTCTGTAAGGTATGTTGTAATGTAGCGGTGTGGTGCTGATTTCAAGCCTGTAATGGCCACTGCCCATAGCCTTCTGTAGGTCACTAACTGTGATGTACTTAGCTACAAGGAGCCTAAGACACCTAGACAAAGCGAGTGCAACATTGTCCATAGGCTAGTTATTGATTTCGTAACATTATGTATTTACTGTATGTATGTATGTATGTATGTAGACAATGTATGTTCTGCACGGTAAGTACAGGTAACTGCCAAAATAAAGGAAACACTAACATAACATGTCTTAATAGGGTGTGTCAGAACAGCTTCAATGCACCCTGGCAAAGATTCCACAAGTGTCTGGAACTCTATTGGAGGGATGCGACACCAGTCTTCCACA